>NW_009911565.1:0-12715 GCF_000696875.1 Nestor notabilis | reverse complement strand
GGGGAATTTTACCCTTTGCAAGCTGCCGGGTTGAGGAACACTGTTGCCTTCTTCAATGGCATACTGGAAGGGATCAGCTGGTTGCCAAAAACCTAAATAAGAGAAGAAGAGCAGAGTTCAATTTACCTTGGTAATTGGTAAAACGTTTCAAAAGAATGCATCTCTACAAATGCCAATGGGCTTTCAAGACTCATGGCATTCAAATGACCTCCATCTTTAGCCATTGTACAGGTCTCCTACTCAGAGACCTGCACTCTTATCAACAGCTCACACCACTGTCACAAGCACTCTTCAGCTCAATTTTACAAATCCACCAACATTTTTTTGTCAACCTCTGGTTTTATGCCATGGGCACAGATCCAGGGAGCTATCCTTGACTTGAAGGTTACTTGATTTTCCTTCCTTATGTAATTCTCATACACGTGCCTTCTTTATGCATCTTTTTCCACTTCTGTACTTCACTTCTTCTATCTCTTCTGCTCATTTTTGTATTTTCTATGCTTAAGTTTTTGAAGATATGAAAGACAATTACCACAGAAAGTAAACCTCTTTGAAGTCACCTAAAGCCATCATCGCCTCCACACCAAAACTGGTTTTGAGAGCGATGATGTCAACTCAGCAGTTCCACCCAGAAGCCCCAGAAATAAAGTAGGAACAAAAGACTGCTGCACTGAACATAAGACACAGTCAACTCTCCCTGGGTTTTTTCCCCTTTATCTTAAAAATTAATCCCACTAGTAGGAATTTTTACTTTGAAGGAGGTGGACATTGTACACAAAGCACAGTGGATTTTAGTGGTTGTTAGCTGTTCAAATTTATAATCAATTCCACTTGCCAACCTTGCTCAGGAAACCTCAATTAAAAGAAGCAGTAAGCTGGCCATGCTGCTTAAAACATTCAAATTTCTTCTTCATGAAAGGAAAAGGATGAGAGATGTTGCTGAAAGAAAAGGAATCTTCAAAGAAAGGGAAACAAATCAGTAACTCTTAAGCTTTACCCAAAAATCAGCTCAAAAATATACCAAATTCTTTTATGGCAATTATTAGGTAGGAATTGGGAAATATAGGGATCCCTCTAGCATGTTACAGCTGTTAGAAACAACTAATTATTTGCTGGTGGGGGACAATGTGCTGTATTTGCTCACTTTAAACAGCCTAACAAGGCTCATAAAGAATTTATGAGTAATGACATAATCACCTTTTTATGTAATATACTTAGACATTCATGTTACATACAGGGGCATTGCTAAAGCAAATGCTGATTTTTCAGACAGGAAATAAAAAAATAATAATGCAACATTCTAGAAATCTTTTTTTTTTTTTTTCTTCAGAACACAACATAAGGAAAGACAACTTAATTCCAGGCATTCAAAATGGTTATTAAATCTATATATAAAGGTATAATTTTGGAAAGTCAATGTCTTTTTCACTTCCTTGTCAACTGCACACTTCCAGGTATTGTATTCTGGACTTTTAAGATGACAATCACTATTTTGCAACTATGAAAACCCCTTTATTCAAAGGCTTTTTGTTAGCTTTTTTTATGTTAGCATTCATAATGCTTTCTGAAAACTACATTCCTTTAAAGGAAACTGTCCCAGCTTCACAGAGTGAATTAAATGCCAGCTAAACAGGCCCTCTTTAACACATGCCCAGAGTTTGGCACCAACAAGGTCAACCAGCGAGGCCACATTTGCAGAGGAAGTCCACAGTCAGCTGACACTGGCTTATTCCACAGAACGAGATGGAAAAGGTTTATGGTATGATAAATGGGTTCTTTATTATAGAATCTTTCTATGATCATCTGCCACTCCAAGGCTGTTGTCAGAAACTGGTATTTGAATTCAGACATGCATGGTGGAATCGCTGCATGAAATACTGCTGTAGAGGATACTTCAGCAGGAAGGTGGGTGCCTCATTAATTTGGTATTTTAACAGGCTTAAAAACTTAGAAATCTGATGTGAAATAATAGGGAACACCGACCCCCATATTTCACTCAGACTAAAACCTCTTCTTGGGTGAGTCTGCCTCTATTTTTCCCCCAATACTTACACAGCACTATAAAGCAAGTAGCATTTTTCAAACAATTACAGACTGTTGTTCCTCTGAAGAACGTATCAGACATCTATTGCCTTACTGCTGTATTGCCCTGTGTTTTGAAGCAGTATTCGGCCCTGACACATCAGTGAGAATGGAAATTACCGCAAGAATTGATTACTAGGCTTTCTGGTTCATTCCTGTCTAATGCAGGAGTCTTCTGCAGGATATTTTCCCAGGCTTCAACCACTGAAACTGCAGGAAGCTCTATTGACAGTGCTTTTGCACTTTCATTTATGAAAATAAGCCATAGTGGAATAGACCCCATCACTTAATGTCTGGAATTAAGCAACAGGAAAGGCAGAATTTCCACAACAGAATTATCTTCCTGTAACAGTCTTTCCTTAGCAGTTACACCTTTTTGACTTAGGACTTTTAACTTCTCCTTATATACCATCCCATCAATGCCTTTTTTTTTTTTTTGTCTAATTTTTTAATTTGGTCAGCATGCTTCAAATGCTGAGATATTAAGTGCTATATTTGGTGATATAAAAAAATTCTATCACTTTGCTATTATGCAATAAAAATGAATATCGAAAACATAACAATCAAGAACAACTGACAGCATGAGTTGGAAATGCTTTTGATTCTGAAGCTGTAAGTTCCATTTATGAAAGCAGTACTTTCAGGGAAATATTTTTCTTATTCTTCCATCAGACTTTCTTACATCTATTCTGGCATGAAGTTCCACTGCTCACATTAAGTTGCTGTGAATATCTCTCCCTCAACAACAGACAGGCTAAAACTGTGATTATTCAGGTGCACCACAGAAGCAGGATAATCTCAGTAAAAGTTCTTTAATGAGAAAATTAATTTTCACTATTCTTCTTAGGCCCCAGTATGTAGCAATGATGGGAGCAGTGTTATACCCTGCCAGTCTCCAAGACCTGGCATGGGGAAGCAAGTTTAGAAAAAACTTTACTTCTGGGAGGTAGAAAGACTCCTAAAATCCTGCAGCATACCAGCAAGGTAACCAGAGCAAGTAAGCAGTACCCGTGCAGCGATGTCATCCATGGGCAGCAGTACTTGTGCCCCTGAAAGACTGCTTATTAAGGACAAGATTTATTTATGGGAATACTCCAGTATGGGAATTTGTTCTTTGCTGGTTGCCCATGCAGGTGACAAACTACAAAATGCCATAGTCAGTATACTCAGAGAATAACTCTCTCTGAATACTAGCTTTCTTGTCAGTAATCAGCAAATGGGTTGTCTCTAATAAGGTCCCGGTACATGGCTTTCAAAAGTGCTAGGTCAGCCATCACAATTAGTATCCTTGATAAATTCACTCAGGATCAAACTGACAAGCACAAGGTCTCTCCAGCTGAGCACTAACCTGAAGCAGTTTGCACTGCTTCTGCCCAGACTACACCCATCGTAGTGTAGATTTCAGTCTCCTGTTTTATCAACAAATCATCTTCATACCACAATGTTACAGGAACAGAATACACCTGCAGAAACGGAGGTCTGGGTAGCTACAGCAGTAACTAAGACTACCCCAGTGATAACACTGCACCATCCATCGCAACAGGAGTCAGGGCACAAAATGTACAGTACCCGGCTGCAGGCCAGAGGCCTCATCCGCCCTTTGGCACTTCAGCAAAAGAACACAGATGGCATCATTATAAAGCTTGTCACGTAGAGAGGGCCCACTGGGAAAAATCTCAGGAGCCCTGCGCAACCAAGATAAGAGGGAGATTTCAATCTGATTTTTTCACTTTAAACAGTATTACCTGGGCTTCTTGGCATGCAGCTCTTCGTAGCAGGTTATCGCTATTAGGTAAGACAGAAAAGAAAGTGGACATTAGGTTGTGTAAGCTTAAAACAATTTGCTCTTTTCTAAATGAAGGTACATACCCATTTTACACACACTTTGAGCACTAAAACCAAAAACAAACAGGTTATGGCTTATTTAACACTTTTTAAGGATGAAACACACCTATCTAAGCACACGTGCGTATTTTCTTTCTGCATGTGCACACAAACACCCTTTCTATACTAAAGAAAAGCAGAAAAACACCCATAAGAACGACATGGACCTTCTTACGGAGTGAGTCCAGAGGAGGCCACAAAGATGCTCAGGGGGTTGGAGCACCTCTGCTACAGAGACAGGCTGAGAGAGTTGGGCTTGTTCAGCCTGGAGAAGAGAAGGCTCCAGGGAGACCTTAGAGCAGCTTCCAGTGCCTAAAGAAGCTACAAGAAATCTGGAGACGGACTTTTTACAAAGGCGTGTAGTGACAGGACAATGGGGAATGGCTTCAGGCTGAAAGAGGGGAGATTTACATTAGATATTAGGAAGAAATTCTTTACTGCAAGGGTGGTGAGACACTGGCACAGGGTGCCCAGAGGAATTGTGACTGCACCATTGCTGGCAGTGTTCAAGGCCAGGTTGCACAGGGCTGTAAGCAACGTGGTCTAGCAGAAGGTGTCCTTGCCCGCGATCTTTAACCAAACCCAAACCAAATCCCTTCCAACCTAAACCATTCTATGATTCTGTGAGTCTATGAAAACGAAGACCAGGATGCCAGTGTGCTGAGATTACATAAGCTACAAGATACAGTATAACTGTGTGATTTATTCTTTAAATTGATACATCACTGTTCTCCAGATCTAAGGTGTGTATTTTTTCAGTGTTAATACTGCCTGTTATTTGCACTGAAGGTACATACTATTCTGGCAGCATAGAAGGGATTTAGACTAGACTTAAGTGTGCTTAAATCCACGGACTTAAATCTTTGTGCAATGTAATTGCAAACTCCCCTCTCTATTTGCTCCTTTGTAAGCTGAACACATGCTAACGCAGCATCTACCACCCACCTAGGTCTGAGCATGGCCCAAAGCAGTAACTCAGACAGGTGAAAAATCACTCAAGTCACCTAAGTGAAGTTTAAAAACAAAGAAGAAAAGGTAAGTATTAGCAATGTCGCTGACGGCCATTTCAGAAATAAATTCCAGGCTAATCCTTATGCTTGCCATTGGTGACAGACCACACTAGCAAGGTGGCAAGCAGGGTACAGCTGGCAAGCAAACTGGAGACAGGACTACTGGGTGAGGAACGAAATTCCATTCTTCCCCAGACCAAAAAATGCCCTTGCAGACAAAACAGGGAGTCCTGTTCTGCACTGCTGTAAGTCTCGCTGGTTCTCTAGATACCAGACACTCCTCCTCCTTGCTAAAACCAAAGAACTCCTTCAGTGTGTCCTTGTCAGTAATTGGCAAGACAGTGTATTATTGTCTCAAAAATACCTAGTACCAAAAAAAAACCCAATTACAGTCAGCATACCAAATTGAATACACCAATTAAAAGGATTCAAGGCCAACCAGGAAAAACAAGTGACTACGAAAGCAGAACACTCCTGCTGCACAGATTTAAAAAGCCTGGCAATAATAGAAATACAAAGAAAGAATTCAAGCATGGAAAAAGAAAATACGTGAATAATACCTCAACAGGATAACAAGTAACTGGAATGGCTAAAACCCCAAATTCCTCAGAGGAATGCTCTTAACTATCATGTTTGCTCCCTAAAACAAAAGGAGTAAGGCATTTGTATTACGCACCTGAAATATTACCTAAAGGAGCAACAGACTTGGTTTTGGTTGCAGTAATATAATGAAAGCACAGTAGTTACAATAACTACCTCTGAGAAGGTTTTGCGTTCCAAGCTGAACAACACTGTCACAGCTAATTCCAGTTCAATCAAGACAGCATGACAGGCTAAGTCCGCACAGTGCTACTGAGGGCACAAGCCCTCACACAGGGACTTATTTTCCCCCTGTGACTATGTGCGGCCAGAGCAAACACAAAGCAGCTGCAATTTCAGTATGTGAAGTTGAAATACTATGGGGTCTCACGAAAAACCCACTCTCAAATGCTGGCTGCACAGTTGACAATTGCTATCCTCACCTTACTAACAAATTGTAGCCAAATCCATGTTATCTGTTTACTTCACATTGATGACATTTTGTCCAGAAGTCAAGCTGTGCCACATTGCCAACCAGTACATTTTCCTGGTGCATGCAACCTTATGCTGCAGTGTTAATCACCTTTAAAATGGAATCCAGCACAGCTTTTCAAATGCAGGCAAAAGATACTGTGCTATCTGACCCAACCTGCAAAGACCCTTAAAACAACTGTCAAGGATGCAAGCTTGATTCAAGTCATCAGACCCTTAACCATAAAACTTGGACTGAGAGAGATGCTTATGTTCTCCTGCACTGAAGCATCTACAGAAACAGAAGTCTACCCTGACAAATATCATTTTAGTGTCAGAAGGAAAAGTTTAGGTTCTAAGACCAGAAGAACCTGTCCAGTAATTCACAGGTGATTTGTCTCATCTCTCCAGTAGCATAGCACCCACAATCCCATGCCACCCCGGCCATACTCAAAGCATTTCCACTAATTCAACTAGGACATATATTTCAATGTCATCTGAGTTTGGCTTAAAGATGTCCCAAGTTTGGCCTAAAGGTGCCATGTAATAGGAAAATTTTATTTCCTTAAAATGTTATATCAACACTTATCTGTCTTCACACTTCAATAAAAATAGCACATGTGCACTCACAGGAGTGTATCTGCGAAAGCAGCAGTCCTTCTCCTGTATTGAGCTCTTGCTTTCACTCATCTCATATGGCTCACTTGAAGCACCTTAAGTGAGTCTGGAAGTCCTCTGCAAGTCATACCAATTAATAAATACAGCTAGAAAAATGTTAAAAACAGCAAAAAAGGTAACTTCTTAATGTCTTCTGTCTTGGTATGTATCGGATTATAGATTATCAGAATAATCTATAATATAGATTAGATTATTCTCTGGCTGCATACCAGCACCCAGAGAAGAGACTTTAATAATAAACATAAGATTCTGTTGATTTTTTTGTACCTTGTTGACTAACATTAGGTAGTAACAAAGCCTCTTCACCCATACTAGAAGATAGGCAGGTGGAGGCTGAGGGAAATTGCTGCATTGCCTTAAAGAACACAAAGAGATTTCTTCTGACTTGCACCATATCCACAGCAAACTAAAAATCAATTCTTACTTAATGCTTCCCCTAAGGGCTTACAGACACAACTCCAACCTTAAAGCAAACGGACGTGGAGTATATCTGCTGGCCAACCCAAGGCTGCCTTCCTGCTGTGAGAATTAAGGGTCACACAGCTTACAGCCCAGCCAACTTGCTTAAGCAGTAGAAGACTGGCAGACAGAGAGGAACAAGCAATAGCAGTGGGGTATGAAAGAAATAAGATGTCCTAAGCTGAACCCACAAGGCAGAACTTTAACTGGTTCAACAAAGATAAAGACAATCCTGCAAGGCTGGCAGCCGCTGCAGTGCAGGGTTCTTAGGTGAACAGAGCAGGCTTATGCCAAAGCAAGGAACTAATACAGAAATAAAGAGCGAGCAACTGTCCAGAGCTCACCATGTGTCTGCCATGTCAGGCTGCCAGAACACACCAGTCTATGAGAGCACAACATCTGTACAATCTGCTTAAACAGGGGCTGCTTTGATTTGTCTGCAACATCCCTGGCACAGGACTGGTGGCCACTGCTCCTGTCCTAGGTATTTTCATCTAGAATAGGGAATCAACACTCTTACATACAAGCACGAAGATACACATAGTTGAGTATGTGTGCTCCTCCAGCTGAGGCTACATCCTCTGCCCAAGTAGCAGGAGGGGCTAGGGCTGAAAGGTCAGTTCCCATCATGAAAAGTCAGCCAGAGAAGCAATGAACTCAACAAGAAGACAGCAAACCTGAACCAAAGCAGCTGTTTGAGGCCCACAGCTGCATCAAGGGTAAGCCTTGGTCTTGCAGACAACCAAAGCAACTCCCCTAAAAGTGACCATACAACGAATGTATAAAGAAGCTCATGTGTGAGATCCCCTTTCAAAAAGATTATCAGCATTAAATCGAAGACTATTAGGTATATTCAAGCAAGAAGCAGACTAAAAAGTCTCCTGTTCAGTATCAGCCTCAAAACACAGTTTTGAGAGGAGAAACACGACTAAAGCTGCGCATATAGGATCACTCCTCAAGAGCTATAAAAGAAATCCGAAAAGAGATTTTATCTTAGCAGAGAGGTTATTGTCTGCTTCCAATATGGCGAGAGCACAGTATCCTCTTTACTGGATATTAGCATTTATTTCCAGCTTGGCTTTGGAAGAGAATGAAAGGCAAATCTTTGTTTTCATCAGCCTTACCCAAGACGCAGAATTTATACAGTTTTTTTGACGAAGTTTTGATGAAATGAAGTCAGCCACTCAAGAACTACATGCAAAAAGGTGACAAAGTGAGTTATCAGTTGGCAAACAGGCAGAAGAGACTAACATCCAAATTATAGATAACAATAACACTCAGATTACAGGCAGGCAGTCAAAGGCCCAGATGCCTTGCCAGCATTTTCTATGGAGGAAGTCAATACTTTAACATCTACAGAGCAAAACTGAGTATCTGATGAGTCCACCACCTCAGTGTAGTATCAAGGGTCTCTCCCCACTGTGGCAAAGTGATAATCACTCACCCAGTGACACCACTGTAACAGTCTGGCCAAACCTGACAATCAGTTAAGCTGATGTCCATCATGTCAGAGATTAAATTTCTGCTGCTCTGAGGCAGCTGGTGACTCACTGCACCACCTGGACATACAAAGCACAGCAGCAGCTCAGTTCAGGAAAGATGACACACGACATAAAGGTGAGAGGGGCTTCCAAATTTGGTGGAGATTTTAGAACAGTCATATAGTATCTTTATCTGTAATCAACCCCACATGTGTACATTCAACAGAAGTACACTATGTGAATGAGCACGTATCTGACAATCTGCATACCCTCTAAGCTTTGATCTAGTACATTAGTGTCTCTCGTACCTGTAGTATGATACACTACAGATTAAAATCATGCTAATACATAAATTCATGCAATCCAGATAAATAAAAGGGAGACAATCTTAAATGTGACAGAGTTATCCTCTTATTTCTCCAACACTGCAAGAGTTTTTGCTATCCTAAATGCAAGACAATGGATTTTTAAACCATATATGTTTATGAGAAATAAAGGAATTTTAAGACTCACTAAGGTTTTGTAAGGATGGCAATAGGATCTTAGCTAACAGTAGTTCAACCAGACATAAAGCCAAGCATTTAACACATGAAAAACCTTTGCCACCTCCTGGTCGATGTCTTCTGTCCTACTACATACTTCGAAGAGCTCAATCACAAATGGAGGAGGGGGAATCAGCACAAGGTTCCCTTTTACTCTTCCCATTCATCCAAAACCCCCTTATTTTTAAATCAGTCAGTATTTGAACAGACACCTCCAAAGATGAAAGGCCAACACACTGACCCAGAAACTAAATGCTACATGAAGAAAGTATCACACTAGACTGGTCTAAGAAGCTCCTCGACCTTTACAGTTATCATCATCCACAACCTTTAGACTAAGCTGGTGATGCACTACACACCGCTGCTCTTCTTTCCTCTACAGCCTATGAAGCACAAGGATGACCACATGAGAACCCAGAGCGTAGTCTGCAGGAGGGAGACACCCAGCTCCATTTCCACGCAGGAGAAAGTCATGGGGAACAAGTCTGGAAAAGGTAACATTCTTTTTGTCCATATTTGTCCACATAGCATCCTATAAAGTCTTATAGATACTCCAGAGCTCTTCTGTTCTATGGGCACATAGAGACCAGCTATAGAAGAGTTGCTATTTATTTGCAGGACACATTGTTGTTTACAATAGCTCCACTTAATGCAGGCATCATAGCCTCTGCACCCAAAAAGGGGAATGAACCTTGAGAAGCCAAAAAAGCAAGTGATCATTTCCTTGCAAGAGAAATACCTTAGAAAACCCATGAGGATGGAAAAGGGAAGAAGAGGGATGCAGGATGAGAAACAAAAATTTTCCTCAGCTGCCAACAAATGAGCAACAACTCAGACAGCTAATTCCAAGAAGTCAGAGGCTAATCTGAACCGATGATGTGCTAAAAGCAAGCCCCTTCATCAGACACTCCAGTGATGCCAGAAACCAAAGCACAAGACTTCACTAAACCTTTAATCTGTTCTAAAAGGGGCAAATACAAGTCTAGGCAATTATGCCTCATGCATAGTAATCTGGCCTCTGATGTCAGTAACAGCAAGCCTCGGGGCCGAAATGGCCCATACATGGTTCCCTCATTAACCTCTTCGAGTGTTGAGTGCAGCAGTCTGTGCATGGGGCAAAAGGCACCTCGCATGCTCCCCACACAAATGGTACATAAAAAAACTAGGAAGAGGGAATGTACAAAGAAAGCCTCCAAAACCAAAAGCCATTATCACATCTGAAGGCACAACAAGCTGCAGAGAGGGAGCCTGGCCTATCCCCTGCTGTCCTAAAGGTAAGGTCTTCACTGTGCACAGTGTACCACCCATGGCAGGGCTGCTGAGACCACCTCTGCATTTTTACACTCTTGCCATCAGGTTCTTCTGTCACTCCTCGTTTTTTCTGTTCCCTGGCTAAAACAATCCTCCAGCTAAGTGGTTATCACTTTCTCCAAACATTGTTTAAATCCCTGAAAGCACTACTTTACAGCTGTGCTTCAGTCTACATCAAAGTCACACAGCGCCAATTTGTCATCACAGGATTTCCCACGTTGCATTTCCAATTTTTGCTGTTTTTTTCCTTCCAAATATGAGGAGGGATTGAATAATGGGATGTGTAAACATTTTTAATTCCTCCACTGCAATGTATGGATTAAGGCACCATGCCTACAACTTGGTGCAAATAACCCCCAAGCACGAATATTTAGATACCAAAAATTTCCCTTTTGTTTGTTTGCCTTTCATACTTTCCTCCTTATTCACCGCCAAGTCACCTATGGTACGTTTCACATTTTCCATGATCATAGCATGCTTTCACAGTTACTGCACAGGAAATCAATACCGCTGAAACCAACAGTACACAGGACATGAATTCCCAGAAACAGACATAAAGGGTAGACTGGTCGTGTAACGCTGCTCCTAGGCCTCCTCAAGTGCCTACTCTCCATATGCACAAGGAACAGATACAGTCATCGTCTTAATGCTCTATTTCAGTAGCTCTCTATAGTATCCAGACCTTGAAATGCACTCTGCTGTCATTAGTATCTGTAGCAACAGAAGACCAGTAAAGAAGTCACTCACGTAAGCAGGGTACCTGGGAAGGTCACAGGCTGCTCTGCCGCACCAGCCAGCCCCTCATGTGAATGCCACTGAGCAATTTCTTCCTCCTCGTTTTGTACATTAAGTTTATTCTTTGAGCTAAAAGGTACATAGAACGATAGACCTTCACATAATTACTCATTTAAATTTTGCTATTTTATAGGAGTCCAAAGTTCAAGTAGTCAAAGTGGAATGCAAGCTCAAGGGTCCACTGACATTACACAAAGGCACCAAACCCCCCCAAAATCTGTATAGCACAAATACTTCTGCTTACAACACAGCAGTATACTATGTACTTCTCTGTCTGTGGGTCCATGTGGACGCACACCTGAAACCATGACCTTCTTACCACCGCTTTCACACAGGTATTCTCCATCCTACCATAGTCTGCCTTACAATCAGCAATTACAAGGAAAAAGGTAGAGAGGGAGAGGTTTTTTTGCTGCTTGCCCTGCAGCCAACCAAGCCTTAGTGCTTCTGGTAAGAAGTAACTGATTTAATGCAAAAGTCTCCAGGCAAAAGGAAGCAAAGAAGGAAAGTATAGCAAACAACATAAACTGATTTATTTTCCTAAGTTTTCCACCGAGGCTTTGGCAGCATTTTAATATAAGCAGAAAAGAACACTGCTAAAATCATGACATAATAATTAAACAGACATTAAGACAGTGACAGAATAAACAGCACCAAAAATAACCAAAAAGTTTTAAAAATAATTTGGCTTTCCTTGTATTCTAGTGAAATGTATTAACCATAAAGGACAGGGATTAAAAATAAGCACGCCTATTCAAAAATTGCAAGAGGATTTTGATTACAACAAAGAACATGTTGTCCACAGAGAGTGGAAATGACACTCTGCTGGGTATAACTTACACAGCAGCTGAGGGGCTCCTTCTGACTAGGTGGGTGACAACAGCAAAGCAGGCACACCATGGAGGCACAGTGCACGGCGGCTGCTGCCAGTACCAGGCCTCAAGAAAGGCACAAGCGCTGATGCAACCCAAATCTGGCATCGTTTGTGAGGTGTACAGCAGCACGAAAACAAAAATGGAGGAGGGAAAACCCACAGGCTCAAGACCACCATGCTGTGATGGCCATTCTCTGCACATCTTCCCTGCCCATCCCCGGCAGTGTTCAAGGCCAGGCTGGATGGGGCTTTGAGCAACCTGGTCTAGCAGAAGGTATCCCTGCCCACGGCAGGGGGTTGGAGCCAGATGACCTTTAAGGTCTGCTCCAACCCAACCCATTCTGTGTTTCCATGATTCCCATCAGCTGGTACCAGTGGCACCATTTGCAGGTGTAGGGCCTCTGGTTTCATTCATCCTTGTAATATTGGTTCAAGGCAATGACACACACTTGGCTGACTCCATTTAAATTAGAAGACATCTGTCGCCTCTCCAACACACCCCAAAACTACTCAAGCCACCATGACAACACCTCTGGTTAAAACTACCGC
>NW_009911564.1:36436-36752 GCF_000696875.1 Nestor notabilis | reverse complement strand
CCCTGTGGAGAAGGACTTTGGGGTGGTGATTCATGAGAAACTTGACATGAGCAGGTTTCAGTGTGCGCTTGCAGCCCAGAAAGCCAACTGGATCCTGGCCTGTACCAAAAGAAGGGTGACCAGCAGGTCAATGGAGGTGATCCTGCCCCTCTACTCTGCTCTTGGGAGACCTCACTTGGAGTATTGTGTCCAGTTCTGGTGTCCTCAACATCAAAAGGACATGGAACTGCTGAAGCAAGTCCAGAGGAGGGCCACGAGGATGATAAGAGGACTGGAGCAGCTCCCGTATGAAGACAGGCTGAGAAAGTTGGGGCTG
>NW_009911564.1:19940-36216 GCF_000696875.1 Nestor notabilis | reverse complement strand
CAGCCCTGGAGGTGTTCAAGGCCAGGCTGGACAGAGCCTTGGGCAACATAGTTTAGTGTGTGGTGTCCCTGCTCATGGCAGGGGGGTTGGAACTAGATGATCTTATGGTCCTTTCCAACCCTAACTAATCTATGATTCTATGAATCTGTGTATTTATAGTATGCCAAGTTAATGGTAGCCTATCATTTTGTATTTCAGAGAAGGCTCTGTGCTTCAACTAGTAATAATAACAATTGCCTTAGAAACAGCCCACTGTCTGAACTTGTAGATTAATTTATTTTAGGTTCAGACACTATGCACTACCACCAGCTAAGTTTATGGTCTTCAGTACTACGGATTTTTTTCAAAATACCTTACTTTGTAGAGAACTTTGTGCAAGATGCTTTTCTTTACATTTCTACAGTAAGACAGTATTTGGGAAATTATCCAGCCATTAAAAAAAATAGAAAAGAAAAAAAGTTCAGCAGAGAACATTTTTTAGTTTGCTGCTGAGACGATGAGACCAATTATTAGTGTTTAGACCAATTTATGTATAAACAGCTGTATTTTTGCTGACCTTGTGTATTTCCTAACTATAAAATAATGGGAAAACTAGGTCCATTACTTTTTCCAGTTTAACACTTTAAACAAGAATGAGTTAGAATGGACCTAGTGGTAAATCATAAAATTTTGGTAAGCAAAGTTTCTTGATGGACTAGGGAAGCTCCATGTTTCACTGACACGGAAAAGAGCTAAAGCAAAACATTTTCATATCTGTGAAGGACAAATTCATCATTGTTGGTGCTTGAATAGCTCTCATGAAGCTACAGTTTCTGAAGAAGGAGTGGGCTGACCTGAAAAAATAATGCCAGTCTGCTCTGTTATTTCCTGGAGGATCAAAACAGAGTGATCCAGCTAGGTCAACAAGTGCTCAAGCGAGCTCCTGTGAAATAACATGTGCCTAACTAAAATTGCATTTGTCTAGCCATGAATTTCAAGGAGGGCTTTACTCAGCTTTGCTGAGTTGAAATGCAAGGCTGATTGGGCCAGCAATCTCCTCTGAGGTTTATGCACAGCAGATCTAGCCTTCTGTAATGAAGTAGGACCTTTTGAATAAATTCAGTCAATTTCAGACAGCTCTTTTTGCAGGACAACGTGCCCTCAGTATTAGAGTTTAAAATTCTTGTAGCATGAGCACATTATCTTGTACTATACCAGTCTGAGTGGGGTTGTCACAAAGAAGATATCATTTTTGAAAAAATGTAGTGTATGAATGACTAAGAATCAGAATTTTTGTTCATTATACTAATATATGTTCCTACGTTGAAGCAAACTGTCAAACTATTAAAATATTTTGCAACACATCAGATTGTCGATTTGTTCAAAAATTACTAGAATCTACTTGAATAAAGGTACTTTCTAATGAGATTTTCTAATGAGACTCGTGTAACTATGGTTCAGGTCTGTACCTGGAGTAAATCTCCCATGATTTGGACTACAGAATCAGGGGAAATTCAGCAGAAAATGCCAAGTCATCTGAACCAAGATTACATGAACTTTACAAGAACTGCTCCCAGGGCAGCTAAGATTAATACTTTCTGACTTTCAATGGACATGAAATGGATCACTTCATCTTTGGAGAAACATGAAAATTCAAGTCAGTGTGTCTTGTCTGTGAACATTTTTTTATTATTATTTTCCATAAGTCCTGGTTAATAATAATAAAAAATTCTTTTGCTAGAGAAATTCCATCATGTTTAACTGCAGAAACATGTTTTTATATTTTTAATTGTTATTGTAATTATTCTTATCTACATTTTTTACTCTCATGTATACTTAAATACATAGTAAAAATATTATTACTCATACCAAGCTTTGACCTTTTTTTTTCTACATAACCCAAATTTGCATCACGCTACTTTCATGATATTGCACATCTCTTTAATTAAATTGATGCAGAATGAATAAATAGCATTAAGGACTAAATTTTATTGTGAAAAGACCATGTCATGGCATAAAGAGTCATGTCCCCTGTAATAATATGTGCAATAGAGATGTTCACTCACTGTCAATCACAAGCAGGAATCACCTTGTTGCCTTTCCAAGTTCTCATAACAAGTGCATATGTTATTGTATGAGAATGAAGAACAATATTTTCTCTCTCCTAATGCAATTATACTCCAAAGCTGAACATTATTCTATAATTAAACATGCAAAAGATAATGACCAAGAAATCTGATCTTTTCTGCTTTTGAACACTAGACTCAACACTAGACATTCATTTCAAGTCAAATCCCTCTTTCACTCTTTGCTGCTTCTTTTTTTTTTTTTAATGTTTTTTGTTGGTGGTGGTGTTTTCCTTGCACAAAATTTTCTCTCAGGAAAGGTGCAGTGGTTTGTTTGTTTTCTCTTTTTGTGCAAGGTCTACAATGTCAAGCAAAGTAAGACTTTATTTAAAGGTATTTATTGTCCCCCATAATCTTAATAGCATAAAGGTAAGAAGAATTCATCTTATACTCCAAACTTCCTGCAGTAAGTGGAGATGAGCTTAAATGCACAATATCCAACCTCTGAAACATTGCAAGATATTACAGTACTTAGACATCACGGGTATGCTTCTGCAGAATGGGCCCTTCAAGCAGCTCCCTAACCCACATAATAATATCAATAATAAAGCTTTCAGTAGATATCAACTGCCTGCTAAGTGCACTTTCTCTGTTTGAAAATCTTGCTAATTCAAGACCATTAAAATAGATTCTCTTAAAGACTCCATTCTGTCAAACACCAAAACCAGAGAAATATAGAGAAAGAGATTTAATTATCACTGTTCTGTATCTCGAAGTGTGAGTTTTTTTCTGAGTAATAATTGCATAAGTTTGTCTTCAAGAGGCATTTTAATAGTGTTAATACTAGTAAATATTGCTCATTTTGGTACTGATGTGCCGTTTTAATAGATCCCGCAGTTTCTAAAAGTCATTTCTTATTGTTTTACTGTAGAAAGAATCTCACTTTAATTATGTCATAATAGTTTGTAAGCCATAGAATCTTAATTAATGCCAATGGCTTAAAGGCACACACTGAGCACAGACTTTATATTTGTGTTTGTTTTCCAGGTTCTTCCTTCTGTAACAAAAACCCCAGCATGAGTTCCTATGAGCTGCTTATTTCCCCTGGTCCTTTCTCTTTGTTGCTGTTTTTTATATTAATATTCTATAATCTTCTCCCCCTTCCTGCTTCCCTGCTTCTGTCACATTTATTTGTAGGTCCTTCCTTTTCTTTTTATCCTCATTTCAATAGATGATTATCAATAGATTTCTAACCACAATACCACTACGTGCTTCAAAACTACATGTAGGTAGGAACTACAATAAAATCCTAGAGTCTGAAAGTATGGATTCTTACATATCTGTTTTTCCATGCTGGGAAAACTTAGCCACTTGCATCAAGATATCATTCAAAAAAAAAAAGAAAAAAAAAAAAAAAAAAGAAGAAAGCTAAATAACTTTTATTTTTACATTATATCAAGAATTGCAAGATCTCAAGGAATTCTTATGATTAATACAAATATTCTGGTCACGGTTTTGACGTATGAGCAAAAATATGAAAAGATATTGCAGAAACAAAAGCTTCTAAAGTTTCTGCTGGAAGACAAATAATGCTTCTCCAGCTGAATCAGAAGTAAAGAGAGAAACAATGGCTATAGCAGATTCTCACATGGATTTACTTACAAATGATTTTCATCACAGTAGTAGCGCAGGGTCTTAAATCTAGAGTCTCATGTTTTAAGTACTTTTTAAACACAGAAATTATTTTGTTGTTAGGCAAAGCTGAGAGACACAACATTACTATTTTACAGGACACAAAGAAATGATACGTAAAGAGATCAAAGAACAAATTTTCAAAGGTACTCAGCGCTGCAAGTCAGTATATGTCTTATTTGTTGATTTATTTTTTTTCCCCCTTAAAATGTCTCAGCAAGTTACATACCTGAGTGGTCTGTGTGTCGTTATTTCCCACCCCAATCTTCATCCGTATCAAAATAAGTATCAACCTGTATAACTAAAAGATAAAATTCACAGTACATTTGTACATTTGCCAGTTAGTCTTTGGTCTTGTGGGGTTTCGGGTTTTTTGTTGTTAGTTTAGGGCAGGTTTTCTGTTGTTTTTGTTGGGGGGTTTTGTGTTTCGTTTTGTTTTTTCCTGAAGTATACCTATAACCTTTTACTTAAAAATAATATTCTGGCACATTTCTTTTTCTCATGGGAATGTATTCAGTTAAAAACTACAATATATGAAACTGTGTTTGTTCATATTAATGTAATAACAAACACGGGATTTGATTAAATGACAAAAATGCCAAGATTCTTTTTTTTTCTTTCAGAACTGGTTTATTAGGTACAGTATAAAAGTAGTTTCTTCTTGATGTTTCCAAATCATGATTCATACAGTATATTGCTTGAAAGCAGTTTGTGTCAAAATTGGTGAGAAACCTGTGTTTGGAGATAAGGCAGTATGATATATATTATTCTTTACTCTGAAGAGCCTGAAAACCGTATTGATTATCCATGGTCAAACTTGGCCATATTTTGTAGGTGTGTGTGTAAAATGGAAATCCCTCTGGGCATCTAGCTGAATCTTCTGCTGTGCACATTTATTTCCAATTCTGATGACACTAAGATTTTACAGCAGAATTGGGAATTAATAGAGTTTTGTTCAATCCTAGCCTAGTAATTAAGCTTCAAATGAAACTTTTTTACACTCTAAAGGGACACTTTTTGATTTTTATCTATTTTGGTGCCTGGGGATAGCTGCTATTAGGCCTTGAGTAATTTAGGCTGGAAAAAGTCCTCAAAATCACAACATGATGTATTTCGTACACTTACCATAGAGTAAAATTATGTTTGTCTTTTACATGTGTGCAAACATATAACCACTCCTGAAGGAAAAGTGAGAATGCACAACAGTACTGTTGTAGATGCGCTGTTAGCTGATGCATTTCAAAGTTAATTTATGAATCTCCTACTCAGGTAAGCACTGTGGTTTATGATCCAATAGGGACTGAGTTTTCCCTAGTGGCAGAATAAAAGAAAGAGTTAATGATATCAACGATTCCTCAAGAAACTTAGAATAATTTGAAATTTACAACTATTTTCCAAAAATTCAAGAATTCATCTTCTGTGAAGAAGACAGAGATTGGAACAAATCCTACAAAGAGAAAGTCTTAAAATCTTTATTAAAAAAATCCCTTGAAAAATATTTTGATTGAAATATGTCTTATTTAATGCACAGTTACAAAAATAATAATCCTGGATGAAAAACCACTTCAGATTAATACGAAAGTATATTTCATTGTGTCTATGACAAAATGTGATTCATGGTATTGGAAGAATCTGAACTGACAGGAAAAATTTAAGAAAATGTGTTGGTAAAAATTAAAAAAGAGCTGAAAAAGCGCAGAAGCTTGCAATAGGTATTTGGTACTAAGCAGGATCAAGTCTTTATCATACAGCTAATCTGTAAAGCAGAAGTAGTGTCTGTCTCTTAGGATTTATATTAACCTCCTTGCCCTTAAGTGGACGCAAATGTCTAGTTAATCCTAATTGAAAATAACAATAATCTAAAAAGGTGCAAGTGTCTTCTGTCAGAAATATTTTTTCATAGCAATAAAAACATATAACAAAAATACTTTGAAAACACTTGGGGTTTGAACTCTGCAATGCATATGATGTCACTTATGATTGGCATGAATTCCAACAATTTATGACCTGTCGCTCACGAAACTTGCAAATAGATGTCATTAACATACAATGACAGAAAGAAAAGCATTAGGGAGAAATTTAGTTTCTTTCTTCAAGAAAATTTTATCATTTTAGTTCTGTATTCAAAAAAATGGAGTTTTAGACAGAAGTAGATTCCTTCTACACTTCATTTCTTCTATGAGAGTTGCTTTCTTTTCTGTCTTCCTCTCTCTTCAGGTACTTAAACTCACTAAAGGCAGAAGCTGCTGGGTGAGATTCCACAGCCTGGATTATAAATAGAAAAGAGGAGAAAATATTCAAGTTTATCATTCTCGAAACTACCAGGAGAGACTTTGGAAAGTAAGAACCACTTTTCCTGTGGAGAACACTTCAGGAACAAGATGTCCTCCACCACCCACAGAGACCTGGGGACCAGCCACTGGTGAAGGCAGAACACTGGGCTGGATGGGCCAACACAGATTCAGCATTGCGGCTTCTCTACCGTCTTTGCCAGTAAAACTTTAAAATATGGTTGCTGTTGGAAATGTAGCAAATTCTCCTCATTTACAGCAAAACCTGTCCAATTTATAGGTACTAATAGCTGAAATCCTGCAACACAAATGTTAAATGTAAGCTATCCTGAAAAAGGCAAAACATTTTGGGATGGGCATGGTCTTATTCATGCTATGCTTGCCTTTAATAATACAATACCTTATCATATAATGAAGCAATTCTTTATTGCCAATGATGTAAGCTATCTGGAAGTAAAAAGAGACAAAATAGCTTTTCAAGGACCTCAGAGTCTTAAAAGTAAATGAGATTTTTAACTTGATGGGACACTATTAACTGTGGTTTAATACAGATATCTTTCCAATACAATATTCTGACTTTTCATGACTATATGTCTATATTAGGTCAATTTATGTCTATAAATACAAATAAACAACATCTCTGAGAAAATACTTATTAAGAAAGAAAAACATTTGTGACTTTTTTTAACTATTTAATTACAGGCCTTTTGTTTTTTTCCTTTTTTTTTAATATATATATAAAACCACCAGTAAATAATGAGTGGAACTGTGATGGAATAAAATTAAGTACAGAAACTACCTAGAAATAAATACAGAAAATTGTAACTGTGTAACAGACACCACGTAAAACATTCATGTAGAAAAAAAGTGTTTTCATGAATTTTTCTAGATTTTTTGGGATCAGTCATGGGACTGGGATTAATTATTTCAACTTGAGTATGAAAAAGTTTGACATGGCCAGTGCCCATCAAATACCATCTTCACAAAAATTCCTCTCCTTTTAATGAAGTTCTTGCACTACCAGCCAACTTTATGGACAACATTTCATAGATGCTGTGAGCTTCCCTGTGGCCAACACCTTGAAAATTTTCTGTAGGGATTTGAGAACAATGTACTTGTCAAAGCACTGAAAAATATTTTCAGGAATATTTCTTCAATGCCACACAATGGCAAGGGAATGAATATATTTTCCTTTTCTGGCTTATGATGGCTGTAACATTTTTTGGGAGAAAAAAGTTAATATTTTTAAGAAATGAGCTCTGGGTCATATTCTCTACAGGCATAAATAGATGTAGCTCTACTGATCTGTCCTATTATTTGCAATTCAGTTAAGGGGGAGGGAATCTCGTGTTTTTCTGGTTTCACCAATTATCCTCCCATTTCACCTTTCATTCTCCAGGGCAGTGATTATCAGATGTTGAAGACAACATGTTACTTCTTGCCTGAGGCAAATTCACAAATGTTTGCATTTTTGCTGTAGGGCAGAAGTAGAATGTAATCATATGTGCCACAAAAATAGTTCTTTTCATGGTCAAACTAGAGAGCTTTACAGGCCAAGATTATATTTGTCAATATTTGTGAAGAAATTAGTCTTTTTGGGCAGGGAGTTACAAAGTGAGAATTGCTTTATTCTTAATGTAAGAATACATATCAGGATGAGATTGCTCTGCTTACACGTAGGCATTTCCATCTGAGTTACTCACCCAGACTCCTTCAAATCCAGGGAGAAAAGAGGAGCTTCTGGGACAATATTCATCTTATGCTCATATCTAAGACGGGTCAGATGAAACATGCTCTAAAAGGGTCTAATTCTCCCCCTTGACCAGGCCATGGTGACTATCTCACTTTCAAATATCTTTATTCAAGCATCTGCAGTCAGAAATAAGGAAATCCCACCCTGAGTTTCACATATGAAGGTATCTGTATAAACTGAGTAGATGGGAAGCAGATGTGTGAAACCAGCCTCCTGTTCATTTATCTTGATCCCAGTGCATTTGAAGCCAGACCAGCTTTTGGCATCTATTAAAGCAGTTACATTTTAAATCCTCTTGTGGGCTGTCTTCCCTGGTGTAGAATGGGCTAAACATGCCACCTTCCCTGACTGACATCCCATCATCCCATCCGTCTCCACTCTCCTCCTTGTTCTTGTGAGAAGAACCAGCAGAGGGAACAGCTACAGGCTTCCTGCCTGGACTGCCTGGCATAACGCATGCTATCTCCATCATGGGGTGGACTAGTATCACTGTGCCATCACAGCCTTGTCTGTGCCTTAACAGTAACAGGCTTACTTCGCTCTTTTGAAAACTATATTTATATAGTATTATCTTAAATAGAACTATGCACTCTAAAATCCATTTTAGCCACTCAGGACCCTACTCAAGACTTGTGGCTATAACATACCAAAGTTATCTAGCGAGTGACATGAGGGGAAAAAAGAATAAAATCAGTGCCTGAATTACCACAGAGTTTCTGCTCATAATGGGTGACTAAATGTAATACAGTGCTCTGTTTAAAACTGTCAGTAACCCATGGGCCTTTTTTTTTTATATTTACTTTAATGAGAATAACTCGCAACAACAGCAGCTTGTCATCACTTCCATCTCATTGCTCTTGTTTACACACAGGACTGTAAAACTTTACCTCTGCAGATTGCTTTAAAAACATAAATAAAAATAAAATCTAATTTACATTTTTGTTCCAACTGGTTTTCTTGATAGACAGCTGCCCACAGCTCAGTGCTTGCTCTGTTCAGTGTACTTTAATTTTCAGCTTTCAAGTTTTTCTGCAGCCCATTCAGAAGTAAATTCTCAAGGAAAATTGAGCTCTGTCATGGATGGATTAGTACTATAATAGTTGGTCACATATCTTGCATGAAACCTTTCAAAAGCAAGGCAAATGAGAAGGAAATGAAATTCATTTCATACTTCTTCAAGCACGCTAAAAGACTTTCTCTCCAAGTAATCTGTGAAGTACCAGTAGTTTATTGGAGGTTCACATAACTACCATTACATTATACCTTGTCACAATCTCATATATTGTGTGACTGCTTTTTCTGAACTGATGGTACCGGCAAAGTGTGCTCCACATGCACTGAGAAGAGAATACTGTTTCTTAAATCAAAACATATAGGTCTTGGGAATGGCATAAATAAAAGTACTTGAAGCAAAGGGGGACATTACAGGTCATAGGTCAATGAAATCTGAAAGGGAGATATATTGCAGAGATATATTTGCTACATGATGAACTGATAAACTGAAAGAAAAGAGGACGGCAAGAGAAGGCGGGAAAGAGCAAGACGGAGAAAGCATAATAAAGTTTTTTCTAGACAGCTAAGTACAGAAACTACAGCTATTTCCCCTTGTGGAGGGAGAAGAGGCTCCCATTTAGTTTCTTTGTCATTTGCAATGAAGGCAGCACTTCATCCCCTTAGAATATCTGTGTGCATCTCTAAGATTGTATATGTGTGTGTCTTATTTCTCCTTATGGTAAGATAAACAAATATCTGCATTATTTTGGATACTTATTTGATTCATCCTTTTTGATGAAAACTATTTGCAGGAAAGAGAAAAAAAAAATAGCTGCAGAGGTCTTGTTTATGCATTGATGATGTCACAAAAAAATTGTAAGTAGAAATACAGTTGATGTTTCAGTGCTGATCTAGGTAGAAAAAAAAGGTGTGATTCATGATTGAGGCTGTGGTGCAGGGAAGCAATTGAACATATACTTGAAGGCACTGGTAAGTCAGGAGTCAGTAGTGCTCCCTGATTCTGTCAATTTCCTAATCACAATTTTTTTGCTACGATGTCTTTGGTAGAGGGTAATTACTTTAACATACTTCTACTGTATCTAGTAATTTTTATTTATTTGCAAAGAAAATTATTTTTCTGATTGTCAAACCATTGCAATAATAACTCAAACTCAGTGTATGAGTAGAAAAGTGTTCAAAACTGTGTCTTATTTGTATAATCTAATTTTAAAACCCTTTTTTTGAAAAAAGGACTGTTGAACACACAAAAAAAGGTTTTGAAATCCCAAAACAAAATCTGGGAACACTTTGAATTTTTTTGTTTCTCTGGTTATTTTTTTTTTTCTCAAAATTTCTGTTTGAGTCAAGAAATACCTTATCAAACACACACCCCATCTTACAATAAATATCAAAAAAACAAAGTTTTGTGAATAATTGAAGACAGTGACTTGGAATCAGTTCTTGTGTTAAAAAGCCTGACAGAAATGATTTGTCTGATTACAGAATTATCCTATTAAGTGCTAGGGCCACTTTAGAAAAGCAGGATTTAAAGATGAGACTTTAAAGTATACTGAAGAAGACATGAAACTAAATACTTTCCTTAGAACAAATACTGAAGCGAAAAAAAAAGAAGGTTTGATTTTTATTAATTTAAGCTTAATTTACATATGTCAATAATAAGGCTAATTTTCCCAATCTGTCTACTATTAAGACAATTCATATCATTCATATATCCTCAAAAAATATCAGATCTAGAAAAATAAGAACAAAGAACTGCAACAAGCTTTACAGTTTAATTTTAAAGTATAATGGATTTTAGTTGGATACTTACAGGCTTTAAATGTGAGAACCGTGTCTCTTAAGTTCATCTATGTAGTCTGAACAGATCTAGTGAATGAAGGAGACGCAGACCTAGAACACAACTTGTCTCATCCAAGGACAAGTTTCTGAGAAGGGATCAGTTCTCTTCTGAGGTCCAAATATCCCTCCATGGACGGAAGTAGAAACCTATTTTGGTAGGTTAGACTATACAGATGAACTTAGGCAAGATTAATATCTCCTAGTGCACTTTGAAAGGCTGTTCCAAAAGAGAGCTGTTACCTGAAAAAATCTAAACTTCTGAGAACAATGTGATTGTTCAGTGAACACTGGATACAAAATTTGTTTGACATTGGAGATACAAGACAGAAGCACAAAATAAGGCTTTTGAATGGCCATATTTAATTGGTTTAACTATTCATAGTCCTAAAATGGGTTACTGAGCCACCTGCATTTTTAAAGTTTAGGCCCCAAAATCACGTATATGTCCAATACTTGTGACTACATAGTTTGAAGAAGGAAAGGTTGGTGTGGGAAAAAAAAAAAACCAACATCTGAAGGCCTTTTGGTGGTATTTCAGCAGGGGGTAGTACATGTGCCATCATTAAAACAAGTTAAATATATCTCAGTAAACCTGAAGCCACCTGTATGCAGAGGTATGGGAAGGTCATCGAGATATGCTGGACGAGGACCATGTAGCAAATTATAAAGTGAGCAAGGTTAAAACCAATATGATATTTGACTGCCAGCTAATGCAATTTGTTCAAAATAGCTCATATGTACTCCTTCCATTTCCTCCTTTATAAGGAATTTGGCAGCTTCATTCTGTTATCAAGTGCAAAGCCGTTTCTGAGATCTGACTGGGGTAGAAATGAATGCAACTTTGAAATATTCCATAAATGCAGAGTGATATAAGAGCTATGATATGAGTGAAATCAGACTGAAACTTTTTATCTGCTGTATATGAAGTTAGCAGTGAAATGAGGTGACCTTTTCTAGATTTTTCCAAAAAAAAACCCTAAATATATGAGCATTTTGCACACATACTACTCTCTTAATCTCTCATCTTAAAGAACTGTATAAACACGAAAGTAATCAACTATGAGTGAGTTATTATTGCAGATGTGGCATACAGGCCAGGAATTAGGGCTCTGTTTTATTGAGCTTTGTACCAACAACTCACAAAAAAGGGCTGTTTCTACTCAGTACAATGCCAGTGCTGAGCCAAATGATGATGCATATACACATGTAAATCTGAGGCAGCTCCACTGTAGTGAGTGGTACTAGGACCAGGCAAAATTGGTGATAGGATCAGAGATATAATCTACAGGTGTACAAAACCTACATTTCAACAATGTCAAAGTTACAGAATTTTGCTTACCCGTATTTCTGTCTCAAAAAATAATCCAAGACATCTGTCAGGAATTTCTAATCCTTTTTGTTATTTTATGTGGATAGCTAAAAATAAATAGAAAAAATAATTAAGTGAATAATAATCATTACTATTATTACTACTACTACTACCTCCTAGCCTTCATGTTTATGGCTGAAAATGTATGATTTTTATTTTTCAAGAAGATTCCAATGCATTCAGGCTGGGGGTAGAAATAAAACTGGTAGTTACCCACAGAAAATGAATTATGCACCAAATTGTAAATATTCCATTTTCTTTTCTGATCTGAAAGTCCCCAAAGAAATATGAACACTTTATTTAAAATTCATCTGCAGTGACATTTCCTGGCTGCTCAGAGTTCTCCCACAAATGTAAAAGTATTTGCGAAAAAAAAGGTAGCTTTTGTGGGAATGTTACTGTGTGTTAATTCTGTTTCTTGCAGTTGGTCTGCTCTCTCTTTCTGAAATTAAATGAAATACTTTCTAGTGATGTGCTGTAAAAGAATAGATGTAAATAAATGCATCTTTTGAAAATAGGATTTAACTTATTTATACAGTTGAATTTATTTAGACTACAGGATAAAGATTCATTCAGATGAAATACTTATTACAAGAGACATAAAGGCTGAAGGACAGGTTTGATACACTACCAGCTGACAAATAAACAAGAAGGCACACAGGTATAATACTCCAACTACAGAATAGATAATTTCTTCCATAATCTTTACTATTTATTAAGGTAGTAATATTCTTCACATCTCTTTGAGCATTCTACCTGAAGCACACTATCAATTCACTTTAATTAGAGTTAGGATCTTTTGGTTATTATGATGCATTTCCAAAGAAAAAGTTGTAATAACAAAACTACTTTTGTCATTATCTTGCAGAATTTATGGAATTTATTGAAATCCAATTTTTGTCATTAGGTTTGTCTTCTATAAAGGAAAATAATCGTGGGCTAATTTTTTATTTGGTTCCTGCTCAAAATTAATGTTTATTTTGGGAGGGTTTTTTTATATTTTGTTTGTTGGTTAAGAAAAACAAATAGAATAAAACAAAATTAACAAACTCCCTCACCCCCCAACCAACCCCAAACCCCACACCTAAAAAACCTCAAACAAACAAAAAACCCAAACAAACCTCATATTCCATTTACTAAGTGGGTTTTTTTGGGAAAGAATAAAGTTGATCTCTATTTGCACAGATAGGAGCATTTTCTTCAGAAATGTCTGATTGATTTTATTTTTTTGTTTGTTTGTTTAATTTGCTATAAAATGTTTTGACAAGTTTGTTGAGAATCACTCTGAAGGGTCCATGCCTACTGACCTTCAGGTCCAGCCGACTGATCCAATGCACTTCATATTCAGGCATATTCATGCAGCAGCATCACTCACTATTTAGATAAGCACTTCAATCACCAAGGAAGGAAGTGTGACTGAGTCATGGCTTGCACCTCTTCTAGTTCATTGAGCAGATATAGACCCGACCAGAGGGTAAGTTTTGGATTCTGTGATGGCTGTCCTGAATGACTCAGAAGAATCACCCTTTAGAGGTGATTACTTTACAGGGATCTTAGCTATGTTTTAGGACTCTGCTTCCCAGATGGCCCATGTTAGAATATACTAACTTCACTATTAATTTGTGGAAACAAAATTTCCCTTAACTAACTCAACAAACCATACGGATGTAAAGATTGAGAAGCTACAAGAGTAGGTAGTCATTCACTCCTTCTTTCCATTTCTTTACCTCCCAAATTTACCTCATTTTGGTGTGCTGAACAGTATCTTCTTCTAAAAATAAAAAATAAAAAAAACCAAAAAAACAAAAAAACAAACACAACAAACCAAACCCAAATAAAAACCCTGTGGTTCACTTCAAACCATTGTTGCTTAGATCAAATACAAAGATCATTGGTGCTGAATTCACCACACAACATCCCACCTGATCTTTGTAATGAAACACACTTACCACAGATTATTTTCCTTTTCTCTTACAATTACATCTCGCTTGTGTTGCAGCTTCTTCAATATACACTGCACTTATGCAGTGGCTCTTTCTTGATGCAGAACGTCTAACCTTTTCTTTCTCCCTAGATGTGGTTGCTTAATAGTGAAACCACGCTCTCTGGGACTGACTTCTAATTATTTTTAAAAATAAATTAATAGTAAAAAATCCTTATATACATATTTTCCATTAAAAATAATTTTAAATACTTGAATAAAATTAATTCAAGTTGTATATGTTGTTATACTTTATCATTTCCACAAAATAATATACATTTTGATGGCTTGTAGTTGAAAGTATCATGAAAGCAGTATCATAGGAGAAATTAGATCTTGTAATGTGCAATGTCAGCTTTCAATTTCACCTTTTATATCTTCATTACATCTTAACACTGTTCCACACTTTCTCTGACTTCATCACACATCATAACTGAATTTTGCGTGGAAGGTATTTATTGTATTTTAAAAGGCATTAAAGCCAATTGCTGTTTGCTATTAGTTGAATCATCTGATTAGAACCATCTGGGAATTCTCTGATGAAATAGGATTTTATGTAAAATCCCAACTTAAATGTTTCATTTCAATTAATTTTTTTTTCCACTAACTAACACTAAAACACATACGAGTTTCTGTTGGATGATATCTTAACGTTTTTTCCTGAAAGTTTTTTAACAGCCTTATTTATTTTGTTTTAGCAGCCTGAAGTTTGTGCCGTGTACTAACCATTGAGTCAGCAGGGATTGCAGGTTTCCAGGGTCCCAGTCTTCACATATATTAGATTAAATGTATCAGACCTGTACGCAAGATACTCTGATGGCTTTCTTCTGATGGTAGCTACACCTCTTAGTAATCACTCAGTAAACCTCTCATGTATTTTTCTAAGATCACATACTCTTGGATATCCAGCATTTCAATCAAAAATACTTTAAATGGATCCTTGAAAGATCAAAAATTCTGAGAATTGTCTAGGTTTTTTATCTTTAATACTGAAAATTACCTGTTCCCATCACCATTAACCCAGTCATTTCTCTGATGTTGTAAAGAGGAACTTGATCATTAATACAGCACTTCTACATGATGACACCCCATTTTGTTTGAGATGGAATTAGGTTAAATCTCACAAAGTCCTGTATAATAAAACCAGTCATTATATTTGGGCACATCCCATTTTCAGAAATACATATATTGTATGGAACTCACTTTGCTAATTACAGTACAACACTAATCCAGTGCACAGCACCTAACTTTGATATTCAGAAAAGTGGGTCCCAGTGTCTCCTAAGTCAAGACACCTTTTCTCTTTTTCTTCAATTTTCATTTTGTGAAGCTATTCATTGAGCAGCAAAATCTGGAGACCACCTAAAGCAGAAATTCCTTCTCTGGTAAATGTTTTGTCTCTTGAATGCCCGTCATGATATTCTTCTTTGCATAAAATACTGAGTCAGAAAACGGAGTCAAGGACTGAATGATTTTACTGGGTGATGGTATGGACATGTGTGAAGTGAGAAAGTTTATTTCAAATAATTACAATGTTTCTAAGAATATAAAAACAAATCAATTCTTTCAGGTAGTAAGACTAATCCCCAAAAGATAAACATTTATCACAACATACCAAGGCACAGGTTCTATTTTCACTAATTACCGCATCTTTAGGCTAGAATCTTTAGGTTTCTTCTTCCATTGTGTTCACTTGCCAGAGGTGGAAAAAAAAGCACCTGTATGTCTCTTGTGATTAAAGCCTAACTTAAGGACTGAGGCTTTAGAAACTCTTGACGTTTTCAGGTAGTTTTACATTCTGCAGTATGTCTCCATGGAATTCCTTGAAAAGTAGAAGCTGGTGGGGGGGGGGGGGGAAGAAAAAGGAAAAAAAAAAGGTAAAATATAGAGAGGAAAAGGGGAAAAGCAATACTAAGATAATTAAAGAAGAATTTATTTTACACAGCTATTTTCTCAGAATACACAATATGGTCTATAAAGCTCCAAACTTCGAGGGAAGTTAAAGTACACTTTCAAAAACATCTCATAGCAAAACCTTCCCTGTAGGCCCCTACCAATTTTCCTCCCCTAATTCAACTTCAGAAGGTCTTCTGTCAGGTCAACTTTTAAGCAATCTGGTTCATTATGTTTTGCAAACGGTCCCTGGTTTAGACAGCTCTTTCTCTCTTTCTTTTGCACTTTCATGAGTATAAAATCTTTTTATCCATGTTCGTTTGCTATGAATTATAAACTATCAGACACTATGAATTTAGACTCATATTTAGTGAACAATCTTTGATGTAACATATCAGT
>NW_009911564.1:0-19922 GCF_000696875.1 Nestor notabilis | reverse complement strand
AGGAAGATTCGTATTCAGAGAGTCTTTTCAGTGAGAATTGGATCAAGACCTTAGCAGTGTTTAATGCATTCACTGAGTTTAAGTTCTAGGTGCAATATTGTATCCGCAGTATTGATGGCAGTAAACCAGACAGGCAGAGCTGAGTTAGAACCAAAATGAGCTATTGGTGCATTCATCTGTTAAGATCATAGAAGTAATAAAAGTATAGAACAAAGTAACTAGTTCAGTCACTGTATGTGGTTTCTTATATCAGCTAGTTAAACCTGACCCCATGATGCTTCGGTTTTGTCATTCAGGGTTTTTTGCAGGTTGTTTTATTTTGGTTTGGGGTGGAGGTTTTATCCTTAAGTTAAAAAAAAAAAAAAAAAAAGCAGAACAAAAGAAAACATTTTAACAGCAACACAAAGACATGTTCTAATGAAGGCTACAATAACAATTTATTTAAAAAATATGAAGTCAATATTTCTTCTACTATTTCTAATGCTATTTTTAAACAGCAATACTTTCAGACAAAAAATCTGGTTGTTTACTGTAGCCCATAGTTAAGGGTAAGCACTATCCCACTATCCCTAACTTCTTGTCCCCTGAAAGTATTGTCTCTGTTGTCTTACTAGGGAAAATAGATGTCAACCTTTTAGATAGTCAAAGTTATTTACATTGATGGATAAGTGTCTGGTCAATAATTTGCTCTTCTAAGTATTTATTTTTCTAAGTTACTGATAAAGTGTATTTCAATATTTGTCTCACACATAAATACCTGAATACATTACTACAGAAGATAGACAGGAACTAAAACTAGGTATTTATTAGCTGAATTTTCAAAACAATTTAAATGAGTCAGGAATGCTTTTTATAACAGCAGTGTCTTGGATGAAGAAACTTACTGGTAGGAAAAAAGAAGGAGTGGAAAACCTAAAAGGAAATCATTGTAAGAAGAGCAGAAATAAATGTAAAAAAAAAACAGAAAAAAAGACAGTTCTTTCCCCAGTGGGTTTGAAAAATAAAACATGAAACTTCAAATTAATGTTATGAAGCAATAACATTGTTTTGTTCAAAAAATGTGGAGGAGATGCTTGTGTTGGTGAAATGTAAGTGATTCCGAAATACATTCTAGCTTGTGTCCAGAATAATGGTATTAGAAGAAAGATATTTCTATTGGTGGTGGAAAGAATTCTCTGACAAAGCTTTAGGAAAATAAAAGAACAACAGTTTTTTGAGAACATATGGTTGAAAATGGATTTGGGAGCAGAGGCAAAAGGAAAGAAGAGTAGCCATTGTCTTTGTAATTATCCTGGAATATAGGATCTCAGAGCAATTTTATATGAGTAATTTTCAGTGATTTACAATAGAGGTTTGAAGGAAGGTTCCTCAAGATCTTAAGAGCAAAGACTTTCTGCTATTTTCCTCATTATATCCCATCCCATTGTTTCTGAGATTTTTGCCTGATTAATAGCTATAAATTTTGACAGAATAGTGTTCAAACCTAGGTAACTCTAAAGGAAGGAACTGGTCATAAATACTGGTGATTTTTGAGGAAGAAATCTGAGTTACTTAGACTATGTAGACGTACTCAGAATTGAGTGCATACTGCTGTACACCTGCATAGTCTTCACCTCACATTCTAGGCTGCTGTTTAAAAAGATGTCGAAACATGACCAAAACAGAACAGCTGAAGGAAAGAATGAAGCTGGACTTTGGCTATTTTGCTGGAAGGAAGCAAACACTGGATCAAAGATACAGACGATGTGTATTCAAAAAATCCCATAAATCTCAGTTTCAACTGTCAGCAAGCTACAGCACTGATTTCTTCCCTACCTAGGTTTCCTAAGAAGTAGGCTTAAGTGTCACAATCTGCTTTCCACAGATAAAATAAAGGAGTTTTCACTTTAGGGAATATCTGTTTCAGAAATCAAATTACAAAAGATATTAAACACCAGATACTTTTCACCTCCTGAAACTCAGGCGCAGTCAGCACGTGTTCATGAAGGGCAGATTCTGCTTGACCAATCTGATTTCCTTCTACCATGTGTGACCTACCTGGTTAATGAGGTAAAGGCTGTGGATATTGGCTATTTGGATTGTCTCCCACAGCATTCTCCTGGAGAAATTGGCTTCTTATGGCCTGGATAGGTTTATTCTTTGCTGTGTTGAAAACTGGCTGCTTGGCAGAGCCCAAAGAAGTGGTGGCAAATGGTTTCACTTCTAGTTGATGATGAGTCATTAGTGGTGTCCCTCAGGGCTTGGTGTTAGGGACAGTGTTGTTTAGTATCTTCACTGATGATCTGGATGAGGGGATTGAATGCACTTTTAGTAAATTCACAGATGACACCAAGTTAGTTGGGAGTGTTGATCTGCTGAAGGATAGGAACATTCTGCAGAGGGACATGGACAAGTTGGATTCATGGGCTGAAGCCATCGGCATGAGGTTCAACAAAGCAAAGTGGCGAATCCTGCAGTGCTACAACGAACCCATGCAGTTCTCCACGCTTAGGGCAGAGTGGCTGGAAAGCTGCTCATGGAAAAGATCCTGGGGATACTGATTGATGGAGCTCAACACAAATGAGCTTATGCCCAGGCAGCCAAGAACCCAACAACATCCTGGCCTGTATCAGAAATAGTGTGATAGCAGAGCCAGGGCAGTGATCAAACCCCTGTACTGGGCACTGATGAGGCTGCACCTCAAATCCTGTTTTCAGTTCTAGGACCCCCGACTACAAGACACACACTGAGGTGCTGGAGCAGGTCCAGAGAAGGGGAACAGAGGTAGTGAAGGGTCTGGAGCACAAGTGTGATGGGGAATGGCTGAGGGAACTGGGGGGGTTTAGTCTGGAGAAGAGAAGGCTCAGGGGGGACCTTGTAGCTCTCTACAGTTACCTGAAAGGAGGTTGTAGCGAGGTGGGGGTCAGTCTCTTCTCCCAGCTAAGAAATGATAGACAAGAGGTAATGGCCTCAAGCTGCACCAAGGATTAGACTGGATATTAGGAAAAATTTCTTCACAGAGAGGATAATCAGTCATTGGAACAAGCTTCCCAGGGAGGTGGTGGAATCACCATCCCTGGAAGCGTTTAAAAACCATGTAGATGAGGCCATCAGTGGTACAGTTTAGTGGTGAACTTGGTAATCCTGGGGTAACGGTTGGATTTCGTGATCTTGAAGGTCTTTTCCCACCTAGCTGACTTTGTTCTATGATTAATGGTTAAATTCATAACAAATAAATGAAACAACAGACTCTTCTCTTTGTTCTTGAATGATTGACTGAGGTGCCTGATGCTTAAGATTTCATTCACCTTTGAAAGTCCATTTTAACATGGTGGCCTAATTATCCCTTTGATACAAGTACCCAAAGCTCAATAAGATATAAAGCTTCACACCCTCTCTTTTGTTTCTTATTACCTCACAGAGATCTCAACATATCAGATGTTGCAGACTCTAATTCTGTTTGACTATACTTGTTTTTGTTGGTATTTAGGGAGTATAGGCTCCATCCTGTTCAGTTAGTTAAGAGTTAAAATGTCATCTGGGAATTGGCCAGCTCATTCCAAGAGGTGAGTTAGTTAAATACATTTTTAGGATCTGATCTTCAATGTCAAATGGATAGTAAAGTATAAACTTTGGTGCCTTAAAGCACACCATATTTGGTAATCCAGACAGAATTATAAAACTTATACTATACATGCATAACTATAAACCCCTGTTCTTGCAGCTACTGAAGATTTGATTAGGCAAGTGTAACTTAACAGGATCAACTGATAAATGCCAGGAGCCTAAGATATCAGACTAGATAATCTACTGTTTCTACTGGTGTTAAAATCTTTAAATCTATGAAATCCGGGAGATGGCATCTGATCTATTTAAGTTAGATTCACACTGAGTTACACAGTCAAGAGTTGTCATGGTTCAGGTAATCTTACTGCCTCAATTGGAAATATTAATGAGATAAGAGTGATAAAGGTAAAAAAAATATGGTTCTAAGTGTAACATCTATCAACACATTTAGGCTCTCAGATTCTGCTAGAACTCTCCTAACCTCAGATTGATTTCCTGGAATCAATTAAATCAATGGGCAGCTTGAAACCCAAATAGGAATCAGAACTCTAAATCCATCTTTGGGACTGGGTCTGAATTGCTCCATTATGGACGTTTGAATTCTATGTCGACACAGCTATAGTGAATTCCAGTCTGTGGTTCATCAGCATATTAAGTCCAATTCTGACTTTCTTTATGGCATTTGATTTCTAACTGCAAATATTACCTCCTGTTCAACAAGTTCCAGTGTAATTTTCCATTTTGTTTCATTGAATTAAAGGAAGAAAGGAAACTGTCTTCTGAGTCTTTAATTTTATAGACAGCTGGCCATTTCATTAACACTTTTCATATTCTTGTTTGCCATGATGACTGACTATAGTAAAAAGATTTTCTTCCCATTAACATATGATAGAGCAGCACTTTTTTCCAGGGATGTATTGATCGGGTGAGGAGTACATTTATTAAAATGTAACCAGCATCAACTTGCTGGCTCATGCGAACGGTGCACACTTTAACCAATTAAATAATCATGAAGAAGAAAAAAATCAATATTTCTTGGATCTTTCTACTCCAGACTTTGCCAGCAAAATAGTTTATAGATTTACAAAATGAATAAACAAATGAACATAAATCTTATTATTTTGATTTTTAATTACGTATTGGATCAGAAGAGAGCCTTCACAATTATCTGAAGCAAGATTAATATCAGTTAAATAGATCTAATTCCATGATTCATAAATTACTATAGTAAGGAAGCTTAATTTATGTGAATAAAAATCGATTTCTTTCGTTCTGTTCTAAGATTCTACAGTACTTCTTTTTTGTGTTCAAAAGTAAGTTTTAAGACTACTTGTAACAGTATTTGGAAGGCCAAATTCAGAATGTAATGACTAAAAGAAACAATGTGAAGTAATGAGCAAGTCTATGACTGAAAACAGGCCACATTATCATGTTTAAGGGTAGCATCTCAAAAAGTCCTTCTATTCTCGATTCTTCAATTCTTTCTATCTCATGGCTTTTATTTTATAGTTCTTGACGTGTTACAACATCAGCTCTAAGGTTTTACTAATAGAAAAATAACTTCAATTTTTATAAAGTTGATTTTAGCCCATATTTCTCAAGAACAATATAAGACCTTAGCATACAAAGAAATTATAGGAAAATATTTATAATAATATATGCACAACATATATTTATATAGATAGATTTTTAATGAAAACTCTGTGGGTTTGCACAATTTGAACTTGTTTTTGGGAGCATGGAGTTAGCAATGCTACATCCCAAAATCTCAAGTTGCTTTTGAAAACCTGGACTGGTCAATTTGTAAAAAGAAATCATTCACAGGTAGTCAGTACAATATAGCTGGAGAATCTTTTAGTTTTCAATTAGTATCTGGCACTAAGATAAATGAAAGATTTCTGTATGAAGTGAAAAAACCCAGCTTAAATCCCAGTTAGGTGATGCCAATCATGCATTTCAGTGAAAGTTATTGCATCAAGAAGGTAGACAGGAATAAATAAGAGTTGTAGATTAGAGCATATGCCATGATGAATGGATGTTGCAGGACATTCACAAAGCTACTGACTGTTGTGCCTTTAGGGCACTCTTCCTACTAACTCCTAGGATAGAAGCTGTACTAGTCAGCAGTTACAGAACTCTGCAGATTATCAAACTGGTCATCACAGATCCACAAAATAGCCAGCAAATCTGTAAAAGTAGGTTTATTGTCCAAGAGGATCTGTTGTCACATAAACCTTCCAGGAGCTGGATTCATTTCTGTTTATTTTTTTGCTTTTATTTTTACTTAACTCACACACCACTCAAAGCACAAGCTGGACTAACTACAATGAAATATTGTTGTGTTCCTTGTTCTGTTAGATAAGTTGCTTTGAATTTTACGTCTGCACATTTGTTAAAGTTGCACCTTTGAGGCATACATATTTTATCAGAGATTCTTGTAGCCAAGGGCATGGTTTGAAACTCAAAAAAGATCTGGATCAACTATTCAATCATCTGTGTTCATATATGAACCTTTTCCATTCGAACAGCCATCTTTATACTGTTGAGCAGCATATATACTCAGTCTACAAGAATGAATGCATGGTCATGAACCCAGAGGGACGGATGTGAAGGACACAGGCTTCAAAAGGCAGCCTTTTCTGTGAACTTGCACTAACTTAGAACAAACAATTCCCCTGTATGGATGGTTGTTACTAAAGTTTAACACTCCAGTTAACAAAACCTTTTTAACAAAGATTTTGGATTTAATACTTGCAAGACAAGGCCCTGTAATTAGACCTTTATCACATGCTCATTAGTGGGGGGGGGGGGGAAAGAAAAACTTATCTTTTTCATTTTCTAGTCTCCAAAATGAATTCTTTTCAAATTACTGGGAAGAGTTTCAGGAGCTTCACTGCTTATTGCATTAAACTCTAAAAGATATCATTGTTTTGGTACTGTAGCTACTTATTCTGTTATCAGTATTGTTGAAAACATAAAACTTGAAGAATGGTGACCATAACAAAAATAATTTGAGAATCTGTCTCTGTGAGTCTTAAAATTAATAAGCTGGCTTTCCAAGGGGTAAACAGTTCCAAAGATCCAGTTACTAAGAAAGATACCGATAATGAAATCAAAGCTGAAAATAAAGTCATCAAAATGAAAGAAAAAATGAGAGGCACAAGGAGTCTTCAGATAAAGAGAAATTACGTACACAACGAGGATCTTATCTGACTTAAACAGATGATAAATAGAAATCTGCTGCTTCACTGTGTGCAAATATATTTTGCAGTCTTGCATTAGGGACAAATACATAGTGTGAACAAGGGAGTAGGGAGAATAGCAGGTAGAATAGCAAGAATAATGACGAATGAATCAGGATTTTCAGTGTGTTTTTACACTAGAAGTGTTGAAGCTGCTTAGCTTTATTAATATATGCTTACTTGATCACTTCACAGATCAGAACTACAAACAATTCATCTGGGGATTTTCTACATGCCACTCAGACATTTTAAAGTAAACAATATAAGTGATTCTTTACAAAACCAGTTGTGAACTAGCCACTACATTCATGTGTGTGAAAAGAGACTTACTGTGGGAGTGTTTCATATGGACTGCTAAGGATCCTGCAGTGCTGGAAGAAGTCTGAAGTCTCTCGTTATTTTCAAAGTAGCTGAGTACTAGTCTGAATCTGATCCCAAGACTTGTAAACAGGCAAAACCAAGGTTTCACATCCTGAGGAGTGCCTGGTAATTTCACACTCCAGGGTAGATCCAGGCAATTTAGCCTGAGACCAATTCTAGTTAGAGGGAGATACAGTTGTCTTAATTTCTTCAAGTGTCAAAAAAAAAAAAAAAAAAAAAAAAAAAAAAAAAGTTAAAAAAAAAAAAAAAGTTAAAAAAAATCAAAAAAGTGGAAAACTGTTTTATAACAATGTAGTTATGTTGGTTTTGTTTGTATGACCAGCGAGAACCAGGGAGATGGGGACATAAACTGGCTTTACTGCATTTTACTTTCTCCCTTAAAAAAAAAGAATAGTTGAGCAGACATGGGGAACTTGCCTGTTATCTTATTATAAACTGTGTAAGCTATTCAATGTTCTGATCGAATACATTCTGAGCCTGAGTCCTTTATTTTCCTTATAGATTTGTAGGAATGCATTTATTTTAAGTCTAAGCAGCACATACATTTTCTAGAGCAGAAGTAATTTTCACTGTTCTGCAAGGTCTCCAAAACAGCACAGAGAACATTGTTCTTCTTACTGTCTCTATTGGATATTGCTTACTTCCTTTCAGAAAATGCCCTGTAATCTGTAAATAAGAAATATAGCAAACATACTAAAGATGTTAATTAACTGTTGTTGTGTTGTGCATTAATATTACTGAGTATGTATGCTTCCTCATGATTAGAGTTGGCAAATCTTCTGACCTTCCTCATTTCTATAAAGTATTAAATCTTTACAGTTATGTTGAGTTTCAGGAAAGGAAAAAAAAAAAAGGACAGGAATGTGATGAAAATTATAGCTTATACACATTTAAACTGAATGAGTCACTTGTCATCAATACAGAAAGTGGCTTTGATATTTTGGGGGTGAGCAGGCTGTTATTAATCTTGCCTATTGCTTTTAATGCGTGATAGAGCACTAATGGGTATGCAGTAAACAGAAAAAATTAAGTAAATTTGCTGGGAAATGCTTTGGAAGGTAACACCCTCCTCCACTTGAATATAATAGCCTTTCCACCATGATCAATTAAGCACTGTTAATAAAACAGGATACTCAGCCAGAAATATATTTTTAATCTTGTTCTCCGAATGAAACAATTCCAGAGTCACCATTCCCCTCTTTCGCATTTGGACATTATCAGGTATAAAGAGCAGAATACGTTTAGCCTGAGTAAACAAGGACCTAGAAATGGGAGAACAAGATACATAACCAAGGGCATTTGGAAGACAGATCAAAAAGAGATAGAAATACTGCAGGGTGGTTCAAGGGAGTACAATTAAAAATAATGGGATGAAATTGAACAATGGAAAAAGTACAAGATATGTTGCTCGAGTAATTTAAAGTAAGATTCGATTAAGCCTCAGGGATTGGCCAGTGGACATGAAACCAATCCTATGTGACTCTAGAAGATGTTAAGAAGGTGGAATGAAGTCCTTGTTACCATTCTACTTTTCTTGTACTTCCTTCTCTAATTTATTTGCTCTGTTTTTCCTTCTTTCACTTACTTATTACTTATTCCCCTTGCTATATGCACCATTCTTCTCTTTCTCAACATCCACTTTTTCAAAATTCAGAAGATATTGGAAAGGGTCCTGTTGATTTCATTGGCTTTGGAACACTGTTCTTCTGCCTTTCTCCAGGTTAAAGGAAGAAATTTGAGGAGGGAGGTTTGAAGAAGAAAATCTGAGCTATGTTTCCCTGGTAGAAGGACATGCCAGACCATGGACCTTTTAATGGGCACAATCACTAAGGTTAGAAGTGTATTAGTAGGATTCAGTTCAAGTAAGGAAGTCTGGCTGAATACTAGGAAATCTGTTATGACAACGATATGTTCTGCCTTATCCAACCATCATCCCAAGGGCCAAGATGGAATCTCTGTTTAAAAATTGTTAGAACAATACACTGGTGAATACTCATTGCCAGAAGGAAAGTTTAGTACTGAAGTCCTTCCTTCTGTCCACCTGTCAGTCATTATAAAAGGTATCACATCCAGAGTGAGTTCATTTCCATTTTGTTAATGTATGAGTGCAAGAAAAAAATAAAAAGGAATCAGAAAGGGGTCAAGAAAGAGAGAATGAGATTAATGGAGAAGGAGGAAGAGAGAGAGAAAAGGAGGGAGGAAAGGAAGGAAGAAAATAAGAAATGAAGAAAGAAAGATGAAATAAAAAGAGAGGTAAAAGACTGAAAGACTTAAACTTGACAGAAAACAGGAGGTTTTAACACAATTCCCTTTGAGAAGTGGAAGGAGTTTCTTATTATCCTAACTGAAACTGTCAAAACTTCTGTAACTTTTGCAAGATGATTAACCCTAAATGTCTTTTTTTTTTTTTTTTTTTTTAATGCAGTAATCTTCTGAGGTTCTTTTCTTCCATACTTCAGATGCCTTGATTCCATGAGTTGTAAAATTTAATTAATAAGCATAGGAGCCCTTCTTTTTAAAATTCGCAGTGGCTCATTCACAGAATGACTTATTATATATGTTTAGTTTTTTGAGTATTCCTTATTCCCACAAACAGTCTCTGATGTAGAGTTGGTCTCTGTCATTTTCACTTTCTACATAACTTTAATCTTTCCTGGAAGTTTTCCATTCCATACTCTGACATAACATTCCCAATTCCTACTCCACCTTTGTGCATACGTGTTTGCACATTTGAATATGCTCCATCTGTTGGGACTTTTTAAATTCTAAATTTAAGAGTTAATTTGTTTTTACTAAGCAGTCCTGAAACAACACTTAAAGGACTGTTTTTTTGCTATTGATATTTACTCCCAGCTTTAGTACTAATTTTAACTTCTATTCTCTTTCATCTTTATTGTAAGATAACCAGAAACCCATGCATGCAATAGCTGAGATATGAAAGTTTGCACTGTGTTGTAATGTACTTTTCATAACGGTTAAGGATCCTATTTGCTCCTGTCGTGGTTTAAGCCCAGCCGGCAACTTGGAACCACACAGCCGCTCGCTCACTCCCCCCCTTTTCCTTCCTCCCCCCGCTCCCGGAGGGATGGGGAGGAGAAAAGGAGGAATGTAACTCCCCCGGGTAGAGATAACAGCACTCCAGTTTTTTTTTTACAAACCACTACTGCTACCAATAATAATGATAAGAGGAATAACAAGGGAAAAGGACACAACCGCTCACCACCCGCCGACCGATACCCAGCCCGACCCGAGCAGCGATCTGGGCCTTCCGGGTAACTCCCCCCAGTTTCTATACTGGGCATGACGTGCTGTGGTATGGAATACCCCTTTGGCCAGTTTGGGTCAGGTGTCCTGCCTCTGCTTCCTCCTGGCTTCCCCTCCTCTCTGGCAAAGCATGAGACTGAGAAAGTCCTTGGTCAGAGTAAACATTACTGAGCAACAACTAAAAACATCGGTGTTATCAGCATTGTTCCCAGACCAAAAGTCAAAAACACAGCACTGCACCAGCTACTAAGAAGGAGAAAAAATGACTGCTGTAGCTGAACCCAGGACTGCTCCTTACCCGAAGAACATGTTTTCCAGTGTGCTAGAAACTGTTAAAAAAAAAAACCTCATAAAAGGAAAAAAACAGTTAAATGAATAAATTTCCCATGTCCTGATGATGTGTTTAACAGTTCTAACATGTATTATATTAAAATTTTATCAACAAATCACAAAAAAGACATTTTGTACACAGAAATCAATTTACCTTGCAACTATCCACAACACTTGCTTGTAATATATTTCGCCTATAAAAGACTTCATTTTTAAATGTAATTTTCTTTCTTCAGGGGAGTGCTGAAAAAGAAAATGCTACACATTTTTCTGCCTCCTGTGAGATGCAAACAGGCAACAGGACAAGCAGTAATAAAGATAAAGAAACTGGGTAGAAAATGAACATCTGTGTCTTCAGTAAATGAGAAAGTAGCATGGAGCCACACACTTGCTCCTTCAATGATTGCATGTTTTCCCATCGGAGTACAATTTATTCGAGGGAAATGAGAAATTCTTGCAGTGGTTTGTTATATGAACACAAGGACCAAAATTATGGCTTTCAGGGTCTTCTTTGCCCACAGTTCTAGTCTAAAAATGGCAAGTACCAAAGACTTCAAGGATATCTGAAAAGCTGTAATAGGTTTTCCACACAGAAACTTTTTTGCTAGTCATCTCTAAATTGCACACCAAACAGTTTTTTTCATGTTTCTTCTTTAATATCTTTCATAATGTGGGTGTTTATGTATACATATATATACATATATATAATCATATCACATCACATATATATATTGTATGTAACATTATATATTATGTATTTAATCTTTTCTACTAATGAATTTATTGTTATGCTAATTTATATAAAATAAATACTTTGTACAACTTAAGACTGGAGTTTAACGTTGCTGAGTTCATGAATGCAAAGACATATCTTGGGAATGAGCTTATGCAGACTACTTAAGCACTGCGTATACCATTTTAACAAATCTCAATGTGCTACCTTTTACAGAAGTGAAGTCATAGTTTGTGACACACATCTGTATAACCTGTGAATACTGCCTATGGCTATGAGTTCTCTTATGGATCTTAAAATGGCAGCACTTTGTGCATGCAGAATCTTCTAATTCAGCCATTTCCTCACCTCATCCACTCTTTCATTTTGGACTGAGATTAGGAGAAGAGGAAGAATGGACTTAATATCTAAGGATCGCTAAGTGGAGATGGTCCTCCATTCAAACAAAAACATGTAATAAAATAAGCTTTCTCCTGACAACTAGGTTGTCAGGGAAGTGGTTGCCCTGGCAACAGCATTACATGGTAGGCATCTCTGGTCACCTGGAAGAAGACAAATCGGTCAGGCAACTATGGCTAAGGCTATAATAGGACAGGGACTTGGCCTTTCTCTCCTTGCAGGTCAGGCTGAGAAGGAGGGAGCCATGGAAGGGGCTTTACTTATTACAGAGAAAATCTTGAACTTCTAAATTCATATTACCAACTGGGCTGTCTTGGGGGAGGTTGAGGTAGTGCTGGGTAATGTGTGGGTAAAGCTCTGTCTATGGCGTAGGATGCCTGTGCAAAACTAGCTTTCCTCCCTATTACTGTCTTGAGAGCCATACTGGCACCAGAAGTTCCTCAGTATCAGTTGTGTTAAGTGCAAATTGCAGTCAGACCCTGGACGCCTCCTCTCCATAAGGAAAAAAGGTGAAGTGCTTGGAGACCAGAAATTGAACATTAGGAGCCATATTTATTAAATATTGCTCCTAAACATAAAGTAGGGAAGAGAATAGCAATGTGTTGAGAGACTGTTTTAACTCTTTTGATATGAAATATTTAGTTATTAAGTAAATAACTTGTATTTATTTATAAACTTTTATACCCTCTGAAACAATATATGTTTTCCATAATTTCGGCTGTCTGAAATGTGTCTGTCTACTTTAAATCAGTTGTAGGATGTGAGGAGTTGGTTTCTCAAGTTCTCTAATTTTCTTTATTATCTGTAGAGACAGCATAGTAAACTGTGTCTTTATTGGGCAACAAAAGCTGCATGGGATGAACCCAGCCGTTTGATATTCACCACTTCAGAATTCATCCCTAGACATTGCCACTTGAATAACATTAAAGTAAGTGTTAAGGATATCCAACATTTAACTCTTACAGTAACCTCTAATTTTATTGATAAAATCATCTTTCCCATGAAGTGCAAATAGTTGAAGCTCTCCCTTGAGCCTTTTATTTTCTGAACATTTAGCTGCTACTCAATATTTATAGTTAAGTTTCCAGTTGCACTCATAAACACCAGAAGGTGGGAAGATTTGAAGCCTAAATACAGGTTGCTGAGCCTGGTCAGATGTTATATTTCAGATGCCAATTAGGACATTTGCATATAAACTGTACTATCAATATCTCATTTCAGGAGGCTAAAAAGCTTGCTAAAATAGGCATTTTTTTGTTTCTTGCCCATTTTATAGAGTACATTTGCACTTGAAGAGCAGGACAGAATGGGAAATTCCCAATCCTGTGAGAAACAGAATGTTGAACATCAGAGTTGCTACTAAAAATAATTGTAATAAAAAAGGATGATGTGTTCTTCCCTCTTTTTTCATTCCCGAAGGATATCTTGAGAGAATTGAAAATAATTTTATTTTTTTTTTTAAACATCCAAATGTAACCTGAAAATGCTCTAAGAAAAGTTGTTGTGCTAACTATTCCATTATTTTCTAGATCAAAATTTTAGGTCAGCTGACACTTTACAGTAAACAAGATGCATCCTATTCTTGTAGTGTTATTTGTACTATGGCAATTGCTCTTTGTAAATACATGATACAGTTCTGAGTTTTGAACTGTAACACAGACTGATACATGAGCTCCCCAATGTACTGACATGGGTAATGTGAAACAAACTAGTGAAAATGTTACAAACTTAATTCAAATATTTTAAGAGTCAAGCTAATGAAAAATAATCTGCAGAAGTGCTTGCTTTTCACAGCAAGGCAGGGGAGATGAGGTAGGACATGAAGAACCCATGTTCTGCCAAAGAGAAATATGAGTAATTAGTCTTAGAATAACTCCTCTTGATGAAAATACTGACCACAGGAAAAAGGAGAGGGGAAAGAAGAGATTGCTCTCAGAAGCTTTTCAATCCCAAGAATCAACATGAAGCAAGTATTTGTCATATTGCATCTTTCTCCTCATGTCATTGAAACAACCATAACTCTGGAGTGTTTGAAATCACAGTTTGACTCCATGCTCTGCTGCTCAATCCCAACCCAAATGTTAGCAAAATCCTACAGGAGCACGGATGACTTTAGCCATTATGCAATCAATGGATGCTATGGCACCTTTTCAACTTTTTGTTTTGTCCTACTTCACTGATCCCTGTGATGGTATTTCTGTCTCTTCCTCTAAAATGCTAAGTCCTATGATCTTGATTTCTTTCCCTGATATATGGACAGACCCGTTTGTCCAAATGTAATTTGATCCAGAATATTTTCAAGTGGTAAGTAAAACTTCTTTGAACTTCAGTACGTTTTGAATCAGACTGCAAGAGCTGGGCTGATTCTTAGTACAACTTCTATATTTACTGGAGAATAACTAAATTACTTGGTTTTCCTTTCATCTGTTCCTTTTGCTGCTATATTTAACAAACAAGATGAATCTCTGCTTCCTTCAGACAATTGTACTTCAGATAACATTTAGAAAAAAAAAATTAGAAAACTAGTAATTCTTTTTTTTTAGTTCCCCACCTTGATATCAAGTGTTTTAATGATACTTTCAGTCAGTCTGAATTCAGACTTTCCAGATTTTGACTGTTGTGTTTGGAGGAGGGAAGAAACGAATCCAATACAGCTTAAAAACTATCTGAGCCCTCCAGCAAGTGTCAGCATTATCCAAGATAAACTCACATCGGAACAGACGCCTTAATTTACAACTCGGTTTTATATTCCACAAATAATTTATTAAGATACAGAACATTCATCCATTGGGATTTAGAAATAAGCTCATATCCTGTGCAGATTGCACATTTCAGCTTTAAATTGGAAACAAAGGAGTCACCAAATATTATTAACACAGCTGCAGTGTTGTAATAGATGCTGAGGGTGGCTTCCAGCTGAGACAGTCTCAGCATGGTGCTTACTGGCACGAGTACAGGAAGGGTCCCATTTGGCATGGCTTGAAGAGCCCTTTGGAAAGACAGAGATCTGGATCGAATGTTTGTCTGTAGCAGTGTGCAGAAGAAGTGTGACTATAGATGTATGCATGTATGCCTGTGTTTTGAATAAAGCTCCTCTTGCACTGACATTTACATGTCCCATTGACTGAACTGGACCAGGAAGTCTTCAGACAGAGGATTCTCCTAATTCAGTAGGTTTGCTCCAGTGTTTGTGTGCCAATTGGACAGATGAAACCTTATATGAAACATTCAATTAGATCAATCAAAATCCATTATAACTCTAGTTTATGTGCAGTGTTGTAACCATGATATTTGTGCTGTTTTCTCCCTATGCAAGTTTAGAGTCCATTTTAATGACACAAGCCATACTTAGGAAGAATTGCTCCTTTTGGAAAATTGATGCTAGCATTTCTCAGGAAACAGCTTTAACAAAGGTAGTCTACAAAATCTGTAGATAAGATCCTAGATCTCAATCTTACCTGCAGATTTCTAGCAGGCATTTGTGGAGTAGTTACTGGTCAACTGGAGTCTAAGATTGCTGCTGAGCTCTTCTTGGGGGTGAAACTTGTATATAGCAGTAAATCTGAGGAATTCAGCTGATGACTGGCTGAAAACCTTCCAAACTGGTAGACTTAACATCACTTCAAATAATTGCTGCTTCTAATCTGATCTATAGAAATAAATAAAAATGATTTAAAAATGATTTTAAGATGGACTTGTTTGTAGGAAAGGCTGACTGACACAAAAAAACTAAACAGTACTTGCTCAGCACTAGCTCCACTAACTACTATGAAAACATCAGAATTGTCCTCTCTTTCCAACCTTGTTTTACTTAGGAAATAAGTTTAGGATTTTTAAAGGTTTTCTCTGTCTGTCTGAACGAGCTCAACATAATTTGAATGAGTAGCCAAGAGTTTTAGGATGAAGATTGTGTTGATTGTTCTGTCTCTTAGGACAATGTGCTTAAAGATTGGTTGTGTCAGAGACAGGATTTTGAGAGCCTAGACTCAGATAATTTAAAAAATAACCAAGAAATAGTATTTTGAAAAAATTAAGGGCATCAACTTTTTGGCACCCAAATACAATATAGTTTCTAGCATAAAACTGGAACAGTAAATATACTTAGGCATATAATTGATAAAATAAAAATAAAACCAGAAAACCCTGTGGTAATTAAAGAAAAAAGAAAAAAAAAAGAAGAAAAGAAATAAAAAAGAAAAATCATTTTATTGGGTTTTTTTGTGCACTCTTCCATGGACCAGATGAAAGTATGAATCACAAATGAGATATGTTAATAACACTACTTGAAATCACACAAGGTTTTCAGAAAATATATAGCTGAGTCCAGTGCATGGATATCTGAACAGGGTAGCAGAGAACTTATGGTTCCCTTTTACATTGGCAAGAGTCTGCAGAGCAGGTTTTCCCTACCCGCACCAAGTTTGAGATCAGGTTTTACCATTTATTTGTTTTGCAGCTGAATTAGCTGTCCAAGGGACACCCACATTTTTAAGCACCATGTAAACATTATTCAATGTAGTCAGTCAGCTTCTGAAAAATTTCTCAGTATAACAACAGAAAGGAAAATGAAAGAATACTGTAATTTATTTGCAAATAGGAAACTAAAGATCAAACAGAAAAAGGTTTCTTTTGCAAGGTTGCATGGGAGGCTTCTCCTTAAGGGCAGGGAATGAAGGAAGTTCTGTTTCTCATCTCATCAGCTTCACCATACTACAGTCCTTCCTCAGAAGTCTGCGTTCTTCACACAGATATTAGAGAAGCCAGTATTTTATGTATACCAAATATTTCATCCTAACTCTCCACTGAATTTATAGAGTACAAAGTTTTGTATGCACTGTTGTTTTGTGGATAGAACATACAATACCTTTTGGTAGGCAGGGAGAACAGTAGCATTCAAACTGTTACATTTTTAACAGGACATTCTCTGCACACAGTTGAATAAAGACCTCTAGTATTAAGTATCATTTACATTGTTCCCCTTTGTTCACATACTTATTTGCTCATGATTCATTTAAGATTTTGGGGTGGGTTTTTTTTTGTTTGGTTGTTTTAGGTTTTTTTTTGGTTGTTTTTTTAAAAAAAGACATGGAATAATTGAATTGCAAATTAAAGAAAAGTACACAGATGTGCTGTTTTCTCATCTCTTGTCTGAACTTTGTACTACAATGTTCTTCAAATGGAATAAAGTAAATAACAGCATCAAATAATTCCATACAAGTCTCATGCATTTATTAACAATCAAATCCCGCTACAAAAACAGTACTCTATCATCCAAAAAGGAAAAAACAAATCTACATTCAGTCAACCGCTAAACAAAAATCATACCTTGTGCTGAAATTCACAGGGCTTGAGATGTCCTGTATATTATATTTTCATACCTTGTAACTACAAGAAAACTGTTCTCCACTATTTTATAGGAGAGAATAGCATACTCCATGTACTGAGAGAATCTAAATCTCCATGTTATTAAAGGGGGGGAGGGGAAAAACACCACTCCAAACACTTTAAAATTACAATAAGGCATATGACCTGAATTTTAAAAATGTGTTTGAAAGAATTCTTTTTTAAAACCAAGATTACATTTCATGTATAATCTATTTAAAAGCAATTGGAACAGTGAACCATTCTATCCAGTGGTTCATGAATATCAAAGATAATAAGTGCAGTGCTCAAGCAAGATCCGTACATCGGTATAATTGTGAACCAAGTATGTCTTTATATTACCTTGTACAATAAATAATTTTTAAAGGTTCTGGTTTCCACAGAGACACATGCTGGAAAAGCAGTTAAGAATAATTTTGTATGGGGAAATATAATTATTTCCCAAATAATGGCAATTACAAATGATTAAGCAAATATGTAGTTGTGCACTATATTTTTAAAAAATATAAATAGCTGATACTGCTGTAAAATAATGAGACGTTTTCCTTATCACATTAATTAATCTTATGAGGAAGAACATAATGCTGAACACCATGTAGCAGAAACTCAGTTTTATACTGAAGCTTTACCTGTAAATCAGAAAGAGGAAATCGTAATTCTCTTCAAAGATATATATTTTGTTTAGACTGCATGGATACTGGGTAGGTAGATAATTGGTGTTATAATAATGGGTTGCTTTTCATGTTAGGGAGAGGACATAATTAGTATTAATACTTCCATGAAGGCTAGATCCACATTACCACTGCAGTTTTTGCCACTGGAACTGAGCAAGCATTTGCAAAAATTTAGAAAGAAAAGAGTTCATATTTAACATTTTCAACTGCTTATTGTCTGTTACATATTCTATCTGTATGTGAACAAGGAAACATACGAGTCTCCTACCACTGCAACCTGTGGGACTTGCATTGTATTAACTTAAGCTGCAGCAATATAACCTTGTCCCTGTGCAAATCTCAAAGGTGATAGTTCTGTAGACTATATGTCCAGACCAAGTTCTTTGAAAGCACAAATGATCTTATGAAGCTATTAGATCCTATCTTTCATTTAGTCCAAACCTGAACACTTGTGAAATCTTGTTCTACTTTGCATTTGTTGAGCCGTCTTGACTGAAGATGCAGAGCATATCTCTAGTCCATGAGGTACAAGTATAAATTCACTGTGTAAGATTTTTCCAAAAGTAATGTATTCACTATTAGCAAACCTTTACCAAAATCGTTGCTGAAAGACGATTTCATTTTCTTTGTAAGACGGTCCTGTTAATTATTCCCTATTAAATCAGCTGCTCAAAAAGGAGATCCTCCACTAAATCTGGAGATGAATATTAAAATGTGATTGCCAAGGATTTAAAAGCATCTCAAAAGCAAACAAAGCAGGGAAAGGCAATGAAGGGTATGGGGTGGGAAGGAGATTGGGAAGATGCAATGCTGCTAGCACCTATTGATGTTATGAAACTTACTAGATGCTTTTTTTCTCATTAAAAGACACTAAGGACATCCATCGCTGAGTTGCAAATGATAAAATATGACCTAGAAAATTTAAAGAGTTCAAAACAAAGAACAAATACTGTTAATGGCAGTATGGGCAATTCAGATTCAGTTCCTTAGTTTGAACTCAGGCTATGTTTGGAGGGACTAACATAGGCATCTGTTTTGGTCTTTGTAACGTCTAAGAAAACAAACACTAATCCTGACAGCACACCCAGATTGTACCTTGATGGCTTACTTCAGAAGCCTAATTTAGATTTGCCAGCATCTGAAATGTAGATGCCTGGTATCAACAGAGTGCTCTTGAGGGTGTAAATTAGATGCAGAGGCTCTTTGTACCACGAGCAGAGTGTTTGGTGCCTCTGACATGTAATTTATAGTATGCTACTGAAATTCCTCCCTTTTCATTAGGTAGGAGCATAAGCACTCCTGTTGGTTGACCGAATTTTCCCAAGATGACATGTCAAAAAATTGACAGGAGGATAATAGGTCCAGGGGCAGACAAAGAGATTGCTAGTTTGGAGTTTCACAGAAACACTTCCAGGATTCAGATCAGATACAATCGTTTGGGCAAATGGCACACTGAAGCAACAAAGTGGTTATGGCTTGTACTAAAATATTAAATTCCTCAATTCTTGACAGGGAGCAGGGAGAATCACAGATGATCAGCTCTTATTTTCCAGGAAAATTCATTTACCATAGGTCAGCCTGGGAAGAAGTACTACTCTTAACTTCACAAAGAGCCGGGTAGGACTTTGTACAATGCAGCAAAATTACACTTAGTGCTGTAAATACGCAGAAACAAACAGGACATTTTTATGTCTGGCTTGTTTGGCTTTTAGCAGGAACTCTCAGCCATGCCTTCCTTAACATATTCTTTCACATGCATTAAATTACCTTTCTGGAAGACTCAAAACCAAGAGCTAGGAAGGAAACAGGTTGGGTGGGATAATGAGCAACGATTCCAGAAACAATTCTTCTGCCAAGTAATAGACAGCCTCCTTCATCTTTGCTCAGACTGTGGGGCTAAATTATAAGCAATATCCTTAGCACTGGTTGTTTCATTTTGTGTGCATAGAATCATAGAATCATAGAATAGTT
>NW_009911563.1:0-27531 GCF_000696875.1 Nestor notabilis | reverse complement strand
CCCTAATTATTCTATGATTCTATGATCCTATGATATCAAAAGCAAAGAGAAAAAAAATGAAGCTGAAGTGTTGAGAAATGTTTCTGTAGAAAGCAGGAAAATGTTTTTATGCTAAGTTAATGCCAGTGTAACCTCTTCTTCTTTTTTTGCTTATGGAATGAAACACCATTAATCATTTATTGTTTGGTGGCTGCTTGATTAAACAGAATGCTGACACAATTTCTTTTCAATGTGACTGGTGGAAAATGTCTGCAATACAACAGAAAACATCTGTAATCCATCTTATTCCATACCTGTCCTTCCAGTAATCTTGTTTGTGCCACTCACTGTGTTGGCTTTTTAAAAGCCTCCTTAGTCTGTACAGTGCAAAGAGCAAGGTCTGGTTTTCATTTGTGGATGTATGGTGAATAACTCAAATTTAAGATGCTATTTCAATAGTAATAATGTTTTGAAGTTATTTTTTTTCATAAATATTTTTACTTCTTTTCTTCTTATAGATATATCTGGTATAGAATCATGGAGTCATAGAATGGTTTTAGCTCATCCAGTTCCAAGCCCCTGCCACAGGCAGGGACACCTTCCCCTAGACCAGGTTGCTCCAAGCCCCGTCCAACCTGGCCTTGAACACTGCCAGGGATGGGGCAGCCACAGCTTCTCTGGGCACCCTGTGCCAGCGCCTCAGCACCCTCACAGGGAAGATCTTCTTCCTTATATCTAACCTGAACTTCCCCTGTTTCAGTTTGAACCCATCACCCCTTGTCCTATCAGTACAGTTCCTGATGAAGAGTCCTTCTTCAGCGTCCTTGTAGCCCCCTTCAGACACTGGAAGCTGCTCTGAGGTCTCCACGCAGCTTCTCTTCTCTATGTTGCACACAGTGTGCAAAGATGCAAGGTGGTAGGCGTTAGTAGGTTGGCCCATATGCGAAGAGATACAAGTGTACACGGAGATCCATCTGTGTAAACATTTCCTGAGGAGATGGAATTCTGTCAGTTCTAACTGCTCTTTGATTTGCTTTATAGAGACATGTATTTTCGTTTCTTTACTTCCCTGACTTAGGCAAGCAGCAGTCTGGCTGCTTTCTATTCAGTATGTTTAAATCTGCTTTGGTATCTCATTAGGGTTTCCACCATAGGTGGGAAGTGGAAGCCACTGATACCATTTCCTCTCAAAGTGCAGGCTAAGATGGAAAGATGCCGTGGGAGGAGGAGGGGTAGGGAAGAGGAGAATTCAGTACCCCTGGGGAGATGTCTCAAAGCATCCTCTCCCAACACAGAAGGGACTGTCTGCAACCCCGCCCACAGGGCACCTGAACACCTAACACCTTGCTGTCCCCTCAGTCTGACTTTATCCTTGGCTTTAAATGCAGATGCCAGAGAGGTAAAGCAGATCCTTTCCATGGGCAATTTTGCCTGCTTCAGGGCAGACACTGACACCTCTCCCTGCCATGTATTGCATTTACTGGATGAAGCTCAGAGAAGGGAGTTCTATATCAGAGACATCCACTGAGTGCATTTGAATATCTGAGCCTTTGTGGGGGATATTTGTATAAGAATGAATATTTGTTTATTCTGTTTTTTCATCTGAAGCCTTTCCATAGTACAGTTGAACCTTGGTCAGGGTGATGGCAGGCCAAAAGGGAAGCATTTGCTTGGGAAACTTATAGGAAACGCTTCTAGAAGTGCTGTCCTTCATAAGCAATCAAGTCATAATTACTGAGAATGCATTTCCATGTCCCTTGAGAAATCAAGCCCCAAAGACAAGTGGTGTTTGCAGTGAGCTGAAATTCAAATCCCCTGTTTCTCAGTCATCCTAGAGGTGGGCCTGAGGTGCAGTGTGACACTGCAGCACCCATTTCATAGTTTTCAAAATGTAGCTCTAGATGCAGAAGTCAAAGTATTCCCACTGCTCACCACCTTCCATAGCCCAGACTTTATTTCCTCCATGTCCTTTCTCTCTTAGAGAACATCTGTAGCATGAAGGATACTCTTTGGTCAGGTGCCTGAAACGTTAAAGTCATGACCTTCAGTGAATAGGAAAGAAAGATGTGGTAAATGTTATAAGGTGAATGAAGCAACTTGCCTCAAGAAAGACAGGATGAATGCAGCGTGTTTGATACTTTACTTTTGGTGTGTATGTACATTTTTAATGCTTCCTACATTTTGTCTCATACAATAATCTGGCCTGGGATGGAACCATGAAGAATGGCAGGCAGTGGAGGTATTCCCTCACAGATTCAGCTGCATTTTAGTGCAATGCTTTCGTACAGTGCTGGACTTTGAAAATGAGTTAGAAAAATGCGATAGAAAGCACCAGCATGATAGCCATGCAGGCCAACAGCCCTGGGCCTGCATCTGTCAACCTGGTTCACAGTACAGTGAGAGGTCAGTGCACCTGGATGTCCCTCGGTGCTTTCTCCATAGTGTACACAGCTCTATGACATTATTGTGCTTGGGCTCTGCTGAGAGGTGCTTGAGGTTTGGGGATATTATCTGCAAGATCAAGATGATAGAGAGGACATCATGGGGTCTTATGTGGTATTGATTATTGTGTACAGTTCTGGTGTCCTCAACATAAGAAAGATATGGAGCTGTTGGAACAAGTCCAGAGGAGGCCACGAGGATGATCAGCGGCTGGAGCACCTCCCATATGAAGACAGGCTGAGAACATTGGGGCTGTTCAGCCTGGAGAAGAGAAGCTGCGTGGAGACCTCAGAGCAGCTTCCAGTGTCTGAAGGGGGCTACAAGGACGCTGGAGAGGGACTCTTCGTCAGGGACTGTAGCAATAGGACAAGGGGTGATGGGTTCAAACTGAAACAGGGGAAGTTCAGGTTGGATCTAAGGAAGAAGTTCTTCCCTGTGAGGGTGCTGAGGTGCTGGCACAGGGTGCCCAGAGACGCTGTGGCTGCCCCATCCCTGGCAGTGTTCAAGGCCAGGTTGGACGGGGCTTGGAGCAACCTGCTCTAGTGGCAGGGGCTTGGAACTGGATGAGCTTAAGATTCTTTCCAACTGAAACCATTCTATGATTCTCCTAATTAATTTTCCTTACTAAGTTAGCAGTTAGTGTTTAGACCATAGTTGCTCCCTTACTGTTTACTTACATCTCCTATTTGATCCAGTCAGGCTAAAGGACTAAATATTTCTCTCTCAGATTTAACTGTCCTAGAATCACTTTAGTGAACACTTTGCCCAGGAATTAAAACACAATGTCTGTATTATAATTAAGGGTTTAATTCCAGGGCAGGATGATTAAAGTAAAATTGGACTGGAAAGAGGAGTCAGTAAAGCAGAAATACTTTGTATCATTAGAAAGAGCATTTCAAATTCAATTCCTTGTGTGCTTCCTCTACCACAAGGGCTCTTTTCTTCCAAATTTTGTTATGTGTTGAAATTTCCAAAGGTAAGGGAGAAACAGTGGAAGAAGCAGTGCAGAGACACTGGAGAATGTCAGCTTTTCAGCTGGCTGATAATATAAAGAGGTATAGTTTATGCATTCTCCAAAGGTCGCATGTAATGAATGGCCCAAAGACATAAATTAGAAGCCTCAGGTAATAAAGAGACTGTTTGGTTAGGGCAGAGGTCCAGTTTTCAGGCTTGAAAAATGCTTCCGGTTTCATTTAGCATGAAAGGAATCTGGAGAGGACAGGGAAGGGCAGTTGATGATGGATAATGATACAGATACACGGAGGACAAGGCAGAAGACGTTTACATTGTAATAGGAGAATGGATTGAAAGAACAAGTTGTTCTTCCTCTGCTTGTGCCAATGTCAGAGGAAGATACAGATTTTATTAAATTAAGGAGTTCTGATCTAATTTTCCTTTCTGAGAAATCAAATTCAGGAAAATAGTGCTGAATGTTGCATGGAGCATGAATATTGGAGGAAGAGTGAGGAGGACTTGCTGTTGTACAGTCAGGTTTCCCTGCAGATGGAAATCTTGCCATAGAAGTCTCTCTGACTGCATATACAAATACAACTGTCCCCCCCTGCATCCTGAAGCTGTGCAATGTAGCATTGCTGATATTAGTCATTTGTTGATTGGATGTTTTCACTGGCTGTTGTCACATAAAAGAAATATACAAGTTAAAATGCATGTTTATATATTAAAAACTTGTCCCTTGATCACTCTGTACAGCACCTGGGAGGAGGGAAGAGACGCTTTGCTTTCAATGACTTCCTTTTCAGGGCTTAATGAATACTGAGCTTAAACAAACCAAACAGGCAATCTGGAAAGTATTACATTTCAGGAAGTTCTGGAAGTGTTACCAAGCCATGAGGCACTGCAGAGCTATTTAAATGCTTCTCATGGGTCTCCTTTTATAGAGATGATTCAGCACAGGCAGAAGTTAAAACAAAAAACCCCCAACAAAACTCAAACCACCCCAAAACCAGCTCCCCTCCCCAAAAAAACCCAACCAAGTTGAAGAGATATGGCAACATGTATTACAATAAATCATTGACTTTGGAGTAATCAAGCATCTTCTTTGAAGCCTTGCAGGCCTAAAACCGTGAACTTCAGATGTTTTTACCATTTAATTCTGTGAGGAAGGGATACATACACGTGGACTTACCACAGATACTGCGAGTACAGTGAAAGAGGGATGACCCAGCTTCTATTAGAAGACTTTATGAAAATATAATTGTGGAAAGAATAATAGAAATGAAATCCTAATGCACTGGAGGAAGGAAAGCACATTTTACCAAGTCTGATTATTAAGCTGAATAAGCTGAATGTAATTTTTGCTTCATTGCATAACATGTGAGCAGCACCTTTCTGTCAGACCAAACACATCCTTTCAGAGTGCTAAAATCTGATGTGGAACCAGCATTCCCAGTTGTTTTGAAGCAGGACACCCCTTCCCCACACATGCACACACATACTTATACACCTGCTGCCTTCCAAGGAAAAACTGCTTCTGCCTTGACATACCAGCCAGGATAAGGTATTCCATATGTGTATTTGTAAGGAAATGGAAAAATCGGCTTGCTTGTATTTTAACAGGTTCATCACAGCTCCAGGTAGCCAGGACTACAAATGTGTTGGGTTTTTTTCCAGAGACCTCTCTTTGAGTGTGTTTGAAACATCTGTTGGGGGATTGTGCAAGCCAGGCACAGAATGGTGTTAAGACAATTAGATGAAATTCAGTGACACCTCAGTTTAAATAACTCTTTATAGAGCAAGCACAGAATCAGTTGTCTTAGGGATCCTCCTTCCTTCGAGGAAGGGCTGCCTTGTCCAGAACTGTGTATGCCCTCAGGAAAAAGAAGATGTGCAACTTACAGCCACAGGGGTTTCAGCTTTCTCAGTTTTCTTCCCATGATTTAAATATCTACTGAAACAGATACCATACAGGGCCTGATGTGAATACATGGCAAAGACACAGATTTCTCTGACATTTTGAATGGTGATATGGATGTAGGGTAATATTTTTAAAAGCTGTTGTTTTAAGCCTTATAATTGTGAGACCTTGTAAACAGCAACAAGACTAGATAACTTACCACAGCTTATAAAGAGAGCTAATGAAAGAAAGTCAATGTACTGCTATTAGCAAAGCTCACTAGCCATGAGAAAATAGATCTTTTCTATCTCTATTTTAACTTCAATAGGTATAAAATTGTCTAATAACTAAGTATTCATAAAGCAGTCAAAGGTTTGGAAGCTGAAATTAAAGTATTCTACAACACTAAATAATCAGGTTGTGTTTAAACAATCACTTTAAACTGCAGAATTAAGAAAAAATGATAAGTAAGGGATTAATGAATCTTGACCATTCTGGTGAGCGTCACTAGTCAGAGTTTCCAGGCTTTCCACAATCCTGGAAGACAAATAAGGCATCAGGTTGGCTTCAGACTTGCACTTCTCAGTGCCAGTGAAGGCTTCCCCAGGCAGTACCCTCATGCACATAAATAGCAGTATTGGGAAACATGGGACCACAAATAGAAAGTGGCAAGTCTGTTTCTGCTCCCAAATCATACTCTTACTAACGGACCTGTACTTCACTGGGCATTCTTGCCCTTTCCGTGTCAAGCAGGTTTGATTAATCTTGCCACTCGCTAGATCCTACCGTTTTATCTCACAGAGTAGGATAATCCCCATCAGAATTAGCTGCTCCAGTGTCTTGCCCTAAACGATTCCCTGCAGTGTTTTATCATCATTAATTGGCAAAATGCTTTAGATCTTCCTTAGATGAAAAGGAAACTGCTGCATGGAGTCTCAAATCTGTCAGCAGAAGGCCAGCCAGGGCAATCGTCTGCTCTGTATGATAGGGCCCTGAAGCATTTTTCCTTGGAGCCTGCCACTCCCTGTGGAGAGGAGTCTTTAGAATGTATTTGTACTGGTGGTTTTTTCCAGATCCTCTTTGCTCATAATGTCATGCTTATAAAATACAGACTATACTTTCATATAAGTAAAATAGTTAAGGGGCTGGGCAAGTGGTACTTTCCCAGGCAGGGAAACCAGCAGTGTTCATTGTGGTGCCACCAGTACTGCCCAGCTGTATTTGCAAGCAGAGGGGCCCAGCTCTGGTTGAGCAGTAAAGCCTCTTGCCAGTGTTGGAGATGATGTTACACTGCTCATGAAAACCCTAGGGACAGCACACTCATCTCTCTGTCCTAAAGCCAGGTTTCTGCTCAGTTGTTCCTTGCCCACAATTGACCTTTTCCTATTGTATGTCACCATTAAATCCTTTCTTGTTTCTGATTTGGTTAAATGCCACTTTCTTTCTATGAACTGTTGTTGTCAAAATGGCACAAATACAATTCTTCATCCAACAAACCCACTTTTTCCCCCCTTAACCTTCATATTGTTCCCTAATCTTTTCCCTGCACTCTTCCCTGCATATTCTGATTTCTGTTGCTTGCTGTAGGCTTTAATTTCCAGTCGTGCTTCAACCCTTGTATTTGGAAGAGTTCCTTGTTTCTTACTGCCAAACAACGCCTTCACAGTTCTTTTTCAGAAAGTTTAATACAAATCAATAAAACTTGATTTGCTCCTATGGAAAACTTTATCTTTACAAACTCCCTTTTCTTCCTGTACTCAGTGATCAGGATCAGGAGCATGTGAGAGATGGCTTTATGTACAATTAATGTCTGCAACTGGGCCTTGCTAAGCTATACATTACATTTCTGCATAGTGTAGCCTTTCATCCTGGTGTGTATGAAGAACACTTGCAGATCAGGCACCCGGTCAGAGATTTCTGGAGGAAATGCCACTAAACACCTTGAAAGAAGTAAATTATTTCCTAACTTAAAATGCATGAAAAGAAAAATGTTAATGTCTGGAGAAAATGAAGAAATCTTTTAAAACCAACTCACCCAAGTAAATGGGTAAAGGGGGTTTTATTTGTGGAAAAATAGAAAAACAAACCACAACCCCCAAAAATATTTTATAAGTCATTTAAAGAGGCAGAAAAACTTTTTTTTGCTTTCAGTCTTTCCACATTTCTCTCTTTCCGTAGTGTTAGCACTTAATGAAAATGCCATTAACATATTTTCTTTACTAAAAATTACAAGTCTTGTCACAAAAACTACTACTACAAAGTCTTGTCACAAAAAATATTTAATATTTGTCAAAGCTGATATTTTTTTCTAGTTGAATTTGAACAGATTCTTTCACAGGGAAGCCCTCTCCCTCTTGTGAAAGTGTTTTAAATACAGACTCTTCCTGTAGGAAAAAGAAGTATTTTTTCTGGTGAAGAATGAGTTCTTTTGTCTACCGTAAGCCTGAACCTGAGGCAAAGCCTGACTGTGGGCATTTATATCAATCTGGTGCCTGCCATAAAACTGTTCAGATTTATGGTGAAGGAACAGAAATTCAAACCATGTTGTTGTATGCAAGTTTATGGCTTAGCTGGGGTGTATGTAATAGGAACAGCTGAAGTCTTGGAAGTGAAGATTCCTCAGTGATGAAGAATGAGCCTGCGGTTCAAGCGCTGGGAATTACACACTGTGGGATTGTACTCTGGCTCTGTCAGAGACTTCCTGGGTCTTCTTGAAGAAGGTTCTCATCTATGTTGGGCTTTAGATCATCTTCTGTTGAATGGGATAATGTGTATTCTTCTCTGCATCCTTTTCTCTACTGAATTCAATTATTTTCTGATCAATGCACGGAATTTACATCATCCACACCCGCATTCACATCTGCAGTTCACATTCACAACCCTACTTGCTTCACTCTTTCTCTCATTTAAAGAGTAATCTGGGTAGAAACTATGATGCTTTCATGTCATAGTCTTTAGTGACTAAAGACTTCATGCCTTCCTTTTTTTTCCTTAACAAATCCATTTTGCTAATACCTGCACGAAGAGATCTGGTTGTATCCCATTGTATTTCACTCCTGTTGGTTTTGGTTTAATGCATACATGTCATAAACTCTTCCTGAGAGCTTTTAATTATTATTTCATATGATTTCATGATAGCCCATAGTTCTGTACTTTACCAGAGTGGATGATTGTGCTTGGCAGCTTTACAGAGGGTTGGGACAGCAGTAAAGCTCTTTTCTATGCTCTTGGAGAGCATTTCTGAGAGGGTTTAGTGAGAAACAGCCATAATTCCTACTTGATGCCATGGAGGACTAGGGAACCTTTTCTGAGCTTCCTTTGCAGCACTGGAAATTTTTCTTTTATCTCTTACCCAGGTCACCTCCTTCATATGTTTGGCATTAAAATAATGAATCTTTAAAACAAGGCATTATTTGGTGGGCTGGCAGGTCATTTCAAGTGCTTATTTAGTCACAGCCCTAGGCAGGCTATTTAAGTAAGTCTTTTAAACAGAGGTCTTGCCAAAGCATGGACTTCCAGTGTATCTGCCCTCCAAGCCAGCATCTAGACCACACATAACAGTGAGTATTTGCTGAGTGGCTGCACTACCCAGGTGGTGATCACCTGAGCTGAGAGCTTCCCACATGTGAGAGATCACATCAGCAGGAGCAGCAGCGTGACAGAGTGAGTTGTCATCACAGCTCCTCAAATTAGATAAGCACCATGGTTGATTACAATGGGCATTAAAAGTCCAGTCCCAGTCATACATACTTTGCTTAATGCATAGCTGTAAGATTTTGCTTTATAGCCATAATACACTTCAAGTTTTTGGTTCATTTATGTGTAAGATGACTAGGAAGTAAAATTACGTTTTGAATGTCAATGTTTTGACTTTTCAGGTTGCTCTTCAACATTTCCTATCCTGAAGTATTTACAGACTTCAGACTAGCTTTTGGACAGATCATTCCAAGTCTAGTTTGTCAAAAAAGTGGCTTATCTGTGAAGACAGAGAGAAAGGGGGCAGATGGTTTTGGGAGGACAGTAGTAGGGAAACAAAAGGAAAAACCCCTAATACCTGCCTCTTTTCAAATCCCTTAAGCCCAAAGAAAAGCTGATAAAAATGTAAAATTTTACTTGAATAACCCCCCAGATTCAAACAGAATTGTGCCTTTCAGTGGTTTCCAAAGCCTTCTGTTTAAATTTTTCTGTTATGGTTCAACCTCAAGTCGTTTTTGCTACATATTCTTTTTTTGAATAACTGAATAATAGTAACTCTGCTTACACGTTACTAATGTTTAGATTCAAATAGAGTGGAATTTTCACAACTTTTAAAACCAGGGAAAATATAGATTTGTTGTAATGTGCAAGTGATACAATGGCATAGGATCCCTTAACGTGCATATGGAAGGCAATAGCTCTCCAGCAGAGACCTGCCATATTTCATCTGCTGCTTTAAACTGCATACAGTACAGGATGAGGAAATGTGCCTTGCTCTGCTTTATGACACACTTCTTAATGGCAAGTTCCTTTTGTCCTTCTTAGGCATGAAATACACAAAAAAGCCCAAGGGATTACTCTGAACCCAGCTCTTTGACATCTTCGGCTGTTCTGCTGAGTATTCAGCCCTGTCTTTAGTCTACAAGTCTGACTGTTCCCAGTGGAATTCATAAACAGCTTAGTCAGAAGATTTATTCTTTCAGATCATTTCTAAGAGGATAGACATGAACTCTAGCAATGGCACCTTGTATGGCATACAACCCTCTTTCCAAATGAATGTTTATCACTGATGACTAATAAGAAATGTTATTTCATAGCCTGAAATAGCCATGCTTGAGGCAAACCAGCCCATTTATAAAATGCAATGCTTTCAGCTCTTTCTAATCTTTAGACACAGATTCTTAAAAATTAATAGCTTATTTTTGTAACAGATGAGTAGTCAAAAGTATTCCTTGTTGGCATAACCCTGCTGTTGCGGAAATCAGTAGTAAAATCTCCTATTGACTTCATCTGGATCAGAGATAGAGCAGTACTAAATGCTTGTGGAAAAATTGACTTGAAAATATTGCTAATGAAAAATAGATGAAAGCAGATAAGTTTGCACTTTTTTTCCCCTTTGTTTTGTTTTACAAGAAATAGGGGAAAAACCCCTAAAAGTTCACTGGTTTAAAGAGAGAACATATTTGTGATCTTGACTTCTCAGTTGGTTTTGTAGAATGCATTTCCAACCACAAAATCTCCGTGCAGATCTGTGGACAAGACTGACAAGTTGGACATGATCTTAGAAAACTCCAAGCAGTAAAACGTTCTGGATGGGAGTGAACCTACTGCTGAAGTCTTGCAGCTCATAGGCGATCCTTACTGGACACTAGTGCCCATGCCAAAAGAGGACTGAAGCAGTGGGCAGCTGAAATGTACAATGCATTACTGTGAAGTAATGTTGTTTAACACCGAAAAAGCATGAAATAAAAGGGTTATCAGTCAGCAATATTTCACTTCAGGCCAAATCAGTCTAAGGCAAAATACTTTGTTCCAAGGTACATAGTACTGCATAAACTCAGCAAAGTTAAATACACTTTTCCTATGAGGAAATAAACTGGCAGAAAATGTCAGACCTCACATCTCTCTTCTTTCAGTATATAAAATCTGTTCTTAATGTGTTAGGATACTGAGAACTCACAGGAAAGATTTGTAACCACTTGGGAGGGGACTTCGGAATGTTTTAAAACTCAGCTCTGTGCTTAGAAGAAGTTAAAGAAATCTTGTTCACGTCACACTTCTTGTCCAGCAGCAGCTGTGATAGAGCAACTCAGTTGACTCCAGCCGTAGTTTCCCAGCCATGCATGAGGTGACCCTGACAATCCTCAAGGCAGGTGAGGGTACATGGCACTGAAGCACATTTTCTTCCAGTAGGAGACAGATGGCACCACTCCTGGGTTTACTCTGTTTTTCCATAGGCCATTATTTATTGAGTAAACATAGGAAACAGGATGTGAAAGCTTAGATTCAGCTGACTCCATACAGGTTGGAGTCTTAACCTCTGTGTGACATGTTTTTACAAGTTTCTGAAAAGCATCATAGTTCACAGTGCAAGAAAAATAAAACCCAGGTAAATCCCATGAAATACGTAACTGGAAGTGGACTTTGTTTCCAATTAACATGCAGGAAGGGGAAGCAGGAGATTAAGAATTCTGATCAGATTTCTGCTTTATCACTGGCATTAGTAGAAGCAATTAAATGGGAAAATTGTGCAAGATTTGGATCAAGATTCTGTTTTCAGTGCAGTTGCTCTTGGTTTTTTCAACCAGTTATTTGGAAAAGCTTCCTGGCCCTCAGCCCTTTCACTATTGTTGTATAGAAGCTTAGACCTGCTTTTAATCATTAAACTATCCTTTTCTGAATTAACTTTAATGTTCTTCCTATTTACTTGTACTAAAGAAACTACAACTATTCTTTCAAGTGCTTAAGTGCTGCCTGGATGGGTGGTCTTATTCTTCTTAAAAGACCAAAGTGTTGAGGAAAACCATCAAGTCCTGACATTAATTAGCTATTTATGGCTTCTTATTAAATGTCAGATTGACTTTTAAGTGTAGTCTGTATAGCTTAAAAAACTTTAGTTTGGGTTATAAAGTAGACCCTGATTACATAGGACTTACCTTATCAGCCCTGAAATGACTTTTTTCTGTAGACAACTGGATGAAAGACTTTTAGCTGTACTTTTGGGGATTTTTTTCAGTGTTTTTACACTTGTGTAGGTAAAAGAAGCCAAATAATACCAGGCAGAAAACCAAAACATTGAAAAGATCATGGCCTACTGCATAGGTCTTCCATAAGAACAGAAATACTCTGTTTCAAAAGGCTGTAGTTAGTAACTGATTAGATAAACTCAATAAGTAAACAATTTAACATAAATAGAAACCTTTTCTATTCAGAATATTGAACTTGAAAAAATAAGGGTGAGATTCTGCTGCCATCAATGGCAATCCACAATGCACTAAAACTAGTGGAAATAGTTAAGCTTCACACTTGTGCAAAATCAGTATTATACACAAGGACCTCATTGCAAACCATAGAATCATAGAATCAACCAGGTTGGAAAAGACCTTTAAGATCATGAAGTCCAACCTTTATCCCAGGACTGCCAAGTCTACCACTAACCCATGTTAGTGCCTGATCTACATGTAATACATAAACTGGAATAATGTCTAATAGTATCTATTCACTTCTTTTGTACTTGCAGACCCTAAAAAGACACAAAGATTCCAGTGAAAGGTCACTGTGCTTTGCAATTTATTTACACATAAGGAAAAGACAGTCTTTCTGATAAAGGTTAGATTGTAAGTACATATATACATAGAAATACTTAAAGTATTTTAAACTACTTTTTAGTTTGGTACTTAAATTAAGCAGATAGATGCATTTGTTAAGTAAATCACAATGTGAAAAAGTTTCTGAATAGTGGACTATAACCTGCAGGAACTGCCCTCTTTGTGAAATGACATGTGGAAAACAGGGCTACAGTTCAGCTCCACAGTGGGCCTTAAGGGCTGACATGGAACTGTGACAGCTTCTAGGGAAGCAGTTCATCTGCTTATCTAGTGCAGGTTAAGATGCTCCCCTCCCCAAAACCAAAAGCAGACATTTCATTTGAAAATGAGAGATGAATATGCCCCTTATCCTTTCCCTCCTTCAGGTAAAAAGAGAAGGGCTAGCTCACACCTCCATGGTAAGGAGATGGAGTTCAGTTCCCTCAGTGGGGCACATGAATTCCAGGACACACAGAATCAGACTGGAGACTCCAGCACAGGTATGTTTTGTGCTGGTTTTCCAGTGGTCTTTGCAGGTGCCTGCCGGAATTCTTAATGCTGGCATCAAGGCATAACAAAAGATCCTATTTACATCCCTCTTGTATAAGTATTTGTATGTATTTCCTGTTGCAAAGCTATCTTGATTGATCTGGTTCCTCTGCTAATAATCCCTGCCCAGTTTTGTTAGCCATGGGTGAAAAGAAAACGATCTCACAGTCCTTTGGTTACTTGGCTGGCTCCCAGGCTTGGAGCTTGTTCTGAAGATTTCAGGAGCAATCTGTTTGTTCTTCACATAAGAAACTGTAGGATGCATTGCCTGGCAGTCTTCATTGTCCAGGTCAAGCCCATACTGCCAACTACACATTTACTTAGGACTGACACACAATGGCAATATGTTGGTTGTACCAAAGCCTTTTGGCTGAGCTGGGATAACTGACTTTGCATGCTTTTTGATCAGTGTCAAGTGCAAAGCAAACACATTAACCTGAGACTCATCATTTAGAAGGCTAAAAGCTCAGATGCAGGTGCAGATTCTGCCAGTAGTAAATCATTAAACTGGATATAATATTAATAAACCTTTAAAAACCAAAGTGCTTAACTGAAAGCAAGAAACAGGGGCTGATTCATAAAGGTAATGAAAGTAACAAAAACATCTCTTAGTTTTGAGATGGGGTTTTGCTGGGTAAAAACTGGCTGAATGGCTGGGCCCAAAGAGGGTTAAATCCAGTTCCCCAGGGTTTGGTATTGGGGCCAGTTCAGTTTAATATCAGTGATCTGGATGAGGGGATCAAGTGCACCCACAGTAAGTTTGCAGATGATACCAAGTAGGGTGGGAGTGTTGAGCTGCTTGAGGGAAAGGCTAGATGATGGGCTGAGCCCAATCCTCTGTGCCTAGTAGTTTCCTTATCAGAGGACTCGATAGGAATCTCATTTTAAATGCAGATTTTTCTCACCGCCCACCAAAAAACCCAAAAAGCACCCAAACTAAACTTCCAGATGTACAAAAGTTTGTTTTTCCATTGTGATAGGGTTGGGTTTGCTGTGCCAAATTTTGATACGGTCTTTTATTTTAAATGCTCTTGAAATAGCATTTTGCAACAACTTGGGATGTATTTATTTGTTCAAGTATAAAAAAGAAATGTGGATGGAGAAATGTCGTGGTTAATTAAGTTAGGTTTGAGAGTGGGAAAACACACTGTCTTTTATGCAGTCATTTTGGTTGAACTTTAATCTACTGACTAAATCCTTCTTAAATAACCACTGAAATAAAAAACAAGTTTGCTGCCATAATGATGTTTTTATCCCATCCTTTACCCTATGCCTCTCCTCTTTGTTGATTTGTATTGTAAGCTTTTGAGGTCTACCTCCTTTGCAGGGTTTGTCCAGTGCCTTACATTATCAGCCTTTAATTCTGACTTGCTGCTTGGACATCATTTTGATGCACAGGATTAATAATTTTTGGTTATGAGGAGTGTCTCTTGAGCACATTTTGCTATATTTAGATTTGTTGTCTTCCTGTTTAGGTTCTTACATATGCCTTGTATTACCTGTAACTTAACACTGATACAGGGATGGATTCCACCTTCATGTTCTTTATGTTAACCTGATAAAATGGCTTTTTCAGGCATCAGTGGTATCCTGCAAACTGAGTCTCTTACAGCAAGCAGCTGTGCCATAGTTAACTTCATTTTCCATCCATCTGTGCTGGCAAATGCATGACAGGTACTATCAGCTACTGGTATTTCTTACGGAAACATTACAAGAGTCTAAATTCCAATTTCATCTTCAGGGGAAAAATGTGCATAACAAAAGCAAGGTAAGCTGCCTGTGGCTGGTGCTGAATGCAGCTCTGCATAGTTGGTATGCTAAATGAACGCTCAGGGAGGAGTTCTGGATATTGCCTTTCATAAGATATATAACCTGTGGGGACTTTGTTTCTTTTTTCCTTACCATATAGAAGAAGAAAGCCTCTTGTAGCTATTACCTATGACCACAGCCCCTTGACTTCTATTCAAGCCATAAGATACTGTATTTTTCCATCTTTAACCTCTGTATGGTAAAGTAGGGGAATTACATGTTCTTGCCCGCTCCATGTTTGCTTCTAACTTCCAGACCTAATCCCAGTTTGGACTGTAGGGAGTGCCCAGACATTCAGGGTCTACCATTCAGTGGCAGAACCTAGTGATCTTGTTCTTCCTGCCAGAGAATCCCATGGAGTTTTCACTTAGGATGGAAAAGATTGGTGGTTTCACTTAAAAAAATGATACCTAAATGTGAGGAGAAAGACAAGGACACTGATGTGAGTACTTTAACCCTCACTGCTTCTTGTTTTGCTGAGGACATTAAAAACTGTTCACAGTTTCTTACAGATTAAGAACAGATGCTTAAAAGTGTAAGGGCCTGTCCTGGTCTTAACTCCCCCTCCAAGTTATTTAAAAGCCAACAATGTATTTCCCAGTTTGATGACCATTGTTCTTATACACTGTTTTTATTATAGTACATACTCTTGCTTCCTTTGAGACTTGACTTTACAAAGCATTTACACAGATGAACACAAGTATGTAATTTACTATTAAAACTTTCTATGGTTAACATTCCGGCCTTTGGGATATCTGTGCTTTCGTGTACGAAAAAGGCAAAAGTGACAGCTTTAGTTAAGCCTGAAGAATCCACAAAATAATAACACTGGTTCTTTCATTGGGCTCCAAGGTATTCTTGCAAAAGTGCATCATTCTTTTGTCATTTGTTGTAATTTCATTTATTTATTCCTCTCTGAAATCATTGCCATGTTTCACCACATGAATCTTTTATAACTTGTTTTTGCTCCTTCTGGTTCTGGGAGCAAGGAGGGGAATCTCCTTGGTGGTACTCTGTGTGTGTGGTCCAGAGCATGAGCCATACATCTTAGCTCTTTGGGAAGAATAAAAGGTCTGCAAGTAGATTTTGTTGATGATAGTATTGCAACATAGGTTCAGTACAGCCATGCCTCTGCTGAATGAGATTCTCCCTTTGACCTGCTGGATACTGCATTCCAGCAGAAGACCAGATGACGTGGTCATTTTTATAGACCAGAAGGTCTCACGTTTTCTGTAGGTGCATCTCAGGTGTTGGCAGATGGATTCTTCAGACCTCTGCTCTCTGCATTTTTTTCACACTGGAATGGACTTAACCTCAGCTGAGGACGCAGCAGGAGATGGCTTATTGTGTGTTACAGTACAGGCAACAGCCAAAATTGCTATCATCCGAGTTCCAACATAGCCTTTATTATTGCACAGATACGGTGGTGGATTTCGACTGGTGGCCAGATGCCCCCCTTCCTTCTCCAGCACAAACTATAAATCCGTAAGAACAAAGAGGAAAGGAAGGAAAGAAAAATCACACAGGTTATATTTTCTTCCTTTGAGTTGTTCTCTTCCTGCACCCTTTGGTTGCGTTTACCGTTCCCCTGGGGTGCTGTATCATAGTTGCCCCCAAATGCTCATGGATTGTTCAATCCTACTAAATTTACATACATTCTGTACTGATGTGCCAAAAAAATCTCTTCTCTGATTCTAAAGCCACCAAGAGAAAAGAGCACAGTGAATGTTAAAGGCTATATAGAGCAGCTTGTAGGACAGATACCGAGATGAAAATATCAGCACTAATATATTACTTATCCAGCGGGGAAAAATCTAAGTGTGGCATGCTCTAATAGGAGTATATTTTTGTAACAGGACATTCACTCTCTTCTTTTTGGTTCAGTGGTTTGGTGTGTGGGTTAGGTGGAATGCTCAGCCAAACTACCCCATAAACAATAATGAATGATGCCCAGTCTATCTTATGATGACTGAACTAATGAATGTTCATAGTCTAACTGCATGTCTTGTGTTTATATTTTATGGGGAACAAAACTGTCCTTTTATGTGGGAGAACTGGATTACATTACCTTTACAAAGACAAAGATGGGAGGGAATGCTTCATATATCCCATTTTTCTAGTACTCCCTGAAAGACCATTTAGTGCAACCTGCAGTAGGAAATAATGTGGCAGAGACCAAGCTCCTCTCTGCAGGTCAGCTTCTGCCCCCAAGCAGGAATAGCTGGGCCATGCTTCTGGCAGATGTTGATCTGATGTGTTTCTACAGACTTCCAGTATCTTCCTTATTCCCTGGCAATCTAGTCCAGTCCAGGGTATCTTTATCAGCAGAGAATTTATCCTAACAACTGACACTAATCTACATTGGTGGTGCTTAATCCCACTTAATCCTTTATTGTCACCCACTAGGGACATGCAAAATGTCCTCCTTTGTCAGCAGCTGTGTATGTGTTTAAAATGCTGGTGCCCCCTCTAAACTCTAAATGCACACATCATAGAAAACAGCAGAAGCTACACTGAAGGTGTGTAACCATGTGAACTAGATTGCTCTTTACTCTGTTGAACTGTACACTAGCTACCATCCTCTTCTGATGTGTTCATAGAAGCTTTAGTTCATGAGTGTATACACTGATGTTTACAGACACTAATGGTAGGAGGACTGAGGACTTAAGGAATGAGAAACTAGGAAAAAGATAAACCCTTTGAACCCCTCATCCTCTCTCCACTGCACTTGGGCCACACAGGTCTAAAAACTACTTCCAGATCCATAGGGATGCATCTTAAGAATAACTAATAACTTGCAAGAATAACTAATTCTTGGTTTTGCAGAGTATTTTTTTCATTTGGAATTTTAAAGTGCTGTAAAAACTCTGATTAATTCAACTTAACTGCATGTCCTGTGTGAAAGATGCCAGCTTCACACAAGGGGAAATGAAACTAGGCAGGTTCAACACAAAATGGGGGATGATTAAAACTAGACATCTTATCAAGTGGTCCAGTTTTCAGAAGGTCTAAGCCCTCCTTAGTGGTACATGTTTTACAAGTATCTACTTATGGCCACTAATAAAACTGAATTGGCCTACTATTGAAAAGAAAACCAACTACTTAAACACTTTCTTCTCATCTTCTGCAATTAATCTCTTTGGTTACTAGAATTATTTTACTACTTTCCAAACACATTTTGAGAAGATACTGTACGAAGAGATGCAGCAAGGCTATTTGCTGCAGACTTAGTGGCTTTATTACCTTCTTGAAGTCTTTTTACTTTGTGTAAATACAGGCATGAAGGAAAAACATAGTCTGTATTAACCATCGGAATGAACATAAGTCTTAGGTGGTTGACCCCAATCTATCTTTGATGACAACTGAACAAAGAAATACAAACTCACTTCCATATGTTGCTCACTATTTGCACTCAAGCAGATATCTAAACATTCTGAGAATCTGGTCATTCAGCATTGCAGGGAAACTTCAATGAGCTTTGGGGGAGCAAGGGATGCAGGATGTGACCCCCTAATGTGAAGCTTGCCAGGCTAAAATTAGATGCATTAAGGAATTTGTATGAACACTTGCAACTGTATTTCTTCTCAGATCCCAGTCAACAAAATTAGTCTCTGTGTCTTAGACCAGCTGGGGAAAAAAACCTTTAAATCTTTCAAAATCTTTATTATTTGTTTTAGATCTAGACACAGTCTTGCTGCAAAAACTTTGTTTCTCTGTAATTGATGATTTTTAATCAGTTTTTTTACCCTTTAAATTTTAAGACAGTTAAATACCCTGACAAAGTTAGGAGGTAAAACTTTGACAGAGTCCTGCTGTGTGAGGACACGTGGTTGCATTTTAAATTAAATGCTTAATAAAAGTAAGTAATTTTCTTTGGAATTTTTACAGTTCTGACTTGGGACTTTTTTTAGTTCCACATTTTAACTTCTTATTTTTTGAGAGACTTTTCGTTTCTGTTGACTTCATCACTGAGTATTAAAAAAGTCAAATAGACGGTGTTTGTTTCTGCTATAAAACCCCACATACTTTGAGACCCATCCCCAAGATGTATATATTAAATATAGCTCTTCTTTTTTTTTTAATGGAGATTTTTGAGCATGACAGGGTGGGGTTTTTATTTGGAATTCAGGCAGATTCAGGAATTACGGATAGGCTGCATGAGATTGAAAACTCCTTCTTGACATAGCCTGATTGGTGATTCATATACTGTGAACATGTGCAAAAAGCCTAAACGTTTGGCTATTTCACAGTGTCCAGGTTGAGGAAATACTGACTTTGAATTAATGAGTTTGAATATGAATTGCAATGGAATAGTTGGGAAAAAAGTAACTAAAGAAATGTTGTTGTTGCTGCTATAGTAGTGGTGAGTAAACGCCTCAGGCTGCAGTTACAGGAGTCAGATCAGTTCAGAGAATTTTGCAGTCCTGGGATTATGAGGGTACTTGTTTGTACGACTTTAAAGCATATCCCCATTTGTTTTCCTAACATATTAGGAAATACGTTTTCTAACATATTAGCTTTCTAACATATTAACTGCATTAGGAATTTATAAAGTTGAAGCAGCTAAAAGACTGCTTTTATCTTTGCACATCCATCTTGACCTAGCGTTCTATAGTCTTTCTTGATACCCTTATGTCAACTGCCTTGGAGTTTTTTTGTCTGCAGTGAAGGTTTTTGACCTTGCATTTGGCAGGCAAGAGATCTGGGAGAATTTGAGAGTGTATAGGTTATAGGAACAAACAGTACAACCACATTGGATTGCATGAGTTAAAGGGACTTAGATGCAAAACTACAAAGATGGAAAAGACAAAGGTAAAGTAGGACAAGGGGTGATGGGTTTAAACTGAAACAGGGACAAGGGGTAATGGTTTTAAACTGAAACAGGGGAAGTTCAGGTTGGATCTAAGGCAGAAGTTCTTCCCTGTGAGGGTGCTGAGGCGCTGGCACAGGGTGCCCAGAGAAGCTGTGGCTGCCCCATCGCTGGCAGTGTTCAAGGCCAGGTTGGACACAGGGGCTTGGAGCAACTTGCTCTAGTGGAAGGTGTCCCTGCCCGTGGCAGGGGGTTGGAACTAGATGATCTTAGGGTCCTTTCCAACCCAAACCAGCCTGGAATTCTATGAAAATTGAAGTGTTTGAGCGTCATGATCTTAAAGGTCTTTTCCAACCTAGTTGATTCTGTGATTCTGTAAGTGGGCAGAGCCAGCACATGTGCTTTCACATAAAAACTAAGTAGTTTGCACAGGTAGAGTATAGTGTGGCTCAAGGCCCCAGAACCAGCTGATGAAGGTGATGAATGTGCACCCTTTTGCCTGGCATAGTTCAGGCTCTATTTCCTCCATCTCTTTTTCTGGGGGATGGACAGAGGTGAAGACTTGGCGTCAAACTGGGATTCAGTTGAAGATGGCGAAGTGTGGAGAGGGCAACGGCTGTCATAGCCTCTTCAATTGTTACTCTTGAGAGGGGCTTGGTGGCAAGGAAGAGTAACACAGACAAACTTGTTGCTGTACTCCAGGGTGACTGTAAGCAGAGGAATAGTGGCTTTCAGAGGTGCAGGTTGCAGCCTTCACAGTTGATCAGACCCCATTGTTTGTGGCTTTTCGGCTGGCCACGTCAAGGAGCTTGCCTGCTTTGCAAAAGAGACGCACAAATACGTACACGAACTAAACTGCTCACACTGGAACCTACGTAAACAGCAGCATTGTGTGTAAGTTCTTGCAGCTTGGGGCCTGCAGTGAAATGCATATACTTGGTCCATTAAAAGCTACTTTTGTTTTCCTTTGAAATCTCACTTTTCTCCCTTTCCTCCTCTTGTGTATTTATTCTCATACATTTGTAAGACTTCATTAGCGGTGCTGCTCTGGACCTGCATATCTTACCACCTGTGACAAACCCATGGGAGACCATCAAAGCTAAAATTCTTTGTGCAGAACCAACTAGTTTTTTCTTTCAAAATTACAGGATAAACATATCAAACACAGCTTTGCTTTTTTTTCCTCCGGTGCAAGCAAGGAAATGGCTTTGGAAAGGGTGTTTTTGATCATACGCTGAGGAGAAAGGGTGGCTTTGATGATCTGTTTAGGAGTGGGGAGACAGCCTTGAAAGGGGAAAGTTTATTGGGTACTTGGAGGGAGCAGCGTGTATAAACTGTCCCCAGTCCTGCAGAGCCACTATTTGAATGTGCTGGTTTGGTATTTTCCAGGGGTTTGGGGAATAGTTTTGCTTTGTTTTCTTCAGAAGGCAGCCTAAGGAGCCAAGTTTGGCTGCAGATAGCAAGCCCAAGTCACCTGCCTGCTCCTGGAGTGCCAAAAGCACCAGAAGGCTGAGGAAGAGGGGCTGGGGAACAGTTCAAACGCTGGGACACAGCACAAATGAAAACATGACTGCAGCTGAGGACCATTTCCTGGTATTTCACTGCTGGTTTTTAGCGGGTCTGGAAAATATTAAATTGGCCCCAGAGGGCATTTAAAAAAAAAGACTCTGGAATTCTGCAGACATTGGCTGTGTGTTTTTCTTGGAAATCCAGCACAGTTATGTAACGTGTTTGGGCTTTTGAAACTTTCCTTTCTTTTCAAGGTACCACCAAAGCTTTTGGCTAATGTTTTCGTCATTATCATAAAGTAAGTTTTAAGTCTGTGTCTTTACTTCTCATGAATAGCTAAGCTGTTTGGAGAACAAACACAAAACCTGAACTATTCTCATTCAGATCTGCATTTATGCACAGGTTTGCCTTTCTCTTTCTGCTGTGTGAGTCCCACTGCAAAGCAGCTTTTGACAAAAGCCGATGCTTTTCAGCTTATTTACTTTCAGGGTGAGGCTTTATTTGGGGTGGGAGAGTTAAGGACATAACTATACAGGGAGCAGTTTAAATGGTTTAGCATAACCCCCTTTTCTTTCTAATCTTTCCAGTCACATACACTGGGATTATAACACACATGTCTTTCCATTATGTTTCCCAGACATAGTGAAGTTGTTAAGTCTGCCACATCTGTCTGTCCTTTCTCGACCTCCCACATTTTTGGCTTGGGGTAAAAGAGCAGTGTTTCCCCCATAATGGATGGCAGAGCAGGAAAGGGGGTGTTCCTGCAGAGCACGATAAATGACATCTTTTCTGAAGCCTTTCAAACACTGGCCCCTTTAGGGCGGGAAACTCTTTTGGTTAGGTTTTATTTTTGGGGTATCAAAAGGAGAGGTTAATGGAGGTAGTGGATAGAGATAAGAGAATGGGCAGAGTGTTTCTTTTTGACATATGAAGTTTGTTCAGTTCTTTCTCCAAAGCAATCCACAGGAATTGGTATATTTGTATATACTGGTCTCAGGGTGGTTACAGGTCTTGGATAAGTGGGTCATGGAGTTCAGTTTGTAGTTCTTGATAGGAATTATGTTCACACAGGTTTTTTTCTAGACAAAGCTTAGAACAACTTTTAAAAGTATCTCAATAATAATGTTACTTATTAGAGGAACAGAGGAATTGGAGGAATTTTGACAATTCCTCCAATTGAGGCTCTGCTTGTCTTGGGGTACTTTTAATTTCTGACTCTAATGTCCATTTCTCCCATATGTGTGTTGGTATGAGATTCAGGTTTATTTTATTACACCTCCCTCATACTCATGTTGTATTCAGATCTGGAACCTGATTAGGATATTAGTTAGGATACCTGATTAGGATATCTGGAACCTGATTAGGATAAGGGTATTAGCCCCCACCATGGCAAAGCTCTTATTGCTAATTGGCATAAAATGCTGCTGGTACCAGAGCCAACCAGTGTAAGGTATAGTAGTTTTTGCTGAGGTAAAGCCATGGGTCCTGTTGGGAAGCACCCACAAGTGCTGAGGGAGCTGGCAGATGTCATTGCAAGGCCACTCTCAATAATCTTTGCTCAGTCATGGTGGCTGCAAGAAGCACCTGAAGACTGGAGGAAAGAAATGTCATTTCTGTTTTCGAGACAGGCAAGACAGAGGAGCCAGAGAACTAGAAGCTCGTCATCCTCATCTGAATTCCTGGGAAGGTGATGGAGCAGCTCATCCTGGAAATCATTTCCAGGCACATGAAGGACAAGAAACTCTTCAGGAGTAGTCAGCATGGCTTCACCAAGAGGAATTCATGCTTGACCAACCTGGCAATGAACTGGTGTGTCTGGTAGGGGAGGGAGAACAGTGGCTAGTGTCTACTGGGCCTTCAGTGAGGCCTTTGACACCCTCCCCCTTAACAGCCTCAGCCCCTCAAGCTGTTGCTGTAGGGGCTGGATGAGCAGACATGAGGTGGGTTGAAAACTGCCTGAATGGCTGGGCCCTGAGGGTGGTGATTGGTGGCACAAAGTCTGGTTGGAGGCTGGTAAGAAGCGGTGGACCCCAGAAGTCCACCACTGGTCTAGTCCTGTTTAACATCTTTGTTAGCGATCTGCATGATGGAGCAGCAAGTTTGCCAATGACACAAAGCTGGAAAGAGAGGCTTATAGGCCACTTTGATCAGCAGGAGAAATGGACTGATAGAAACCTCAGGAAGTTCAACAAGGAGAAGTGCAAAGTCCTGCAGCTGGTGAGAAACAACCCCACACATCAGTATATGCTGGGGACACCAAGCTGGAAAACAGCTTTGCAGAAAAGGACCTGGGGGTCCTGCTGGAGGCCGAGTTGGACATAGACCAGCAACGTGTGTTTGTGGCAAAGGCAGCTACCGGTATCCTGGTCTGTATTAAATAAAGTATTGCCATCAGGCTGAGGGAGGTGATACTTCCTCTCTACCAGCACTGGTGAGGCCACACCTGGAGCACCGGGTCCAATTCTAAGCTCCCCAGTACAAGAGAGACATGGACATACTGGAGAGAGTCCAGTGAGGGGCCATGAAGATGATTAAGGGACTGGAGATCTTTCCTGTGAGGAAAGGCTGAGACTGTTCAGCCTGGAGAAGGCTCAGGAGATGTCATCAATGTCTATAAACACCTGAAGGGAGGGTGCAAAGAGGCTCTTTTCAGTGGTGCCCAGGGACAGGACCAGAGGCAATGGACACGAACTGAACCATGGGAGGTTCCCTCTGAGCATGAGGAAACACTTTTTTACTGTGAGGGTGACCAAGCACTGGCACAGGTTGCCCGGGGAGGCTGTGGAGTCTGCATCCTTGGAGACACTCAAAAGCCACATGGACATGGACCTGGGAAACTGGATCTAGGTGGCTGTGATTGATCGAGGAGGTTGGACCAGATGACCTCCAGAGGTTCTTTCCAATCTCAGCCACTCTGTGATTCTGTGATAAGTTAATATTTAATGATTATTATACTGAATCTGGAATTCACTCTGGAAATGTTAGACCTGATAAACCTATTTTCCCCCCAACTCTGCATACTTACATTCCTTCTCAGGAGAAAAAACCCAGTGTTTTGGAAAAACTATTAGCAGCAGTGCTGCTCTTGCACAGTTACCAGACTTAGGGCTTGTGACTGACACCAGTGCATCACTCTATCATTTCAGTGGTATCACTGGGTGTAGGTACTGTCCTGCATAGCTGAGGTACCATTTCACCTCCTCCAAAAGAGAGTACTTAGTTTCTTCAGTCTTCAGAACTGGATGCTCCCTCTAACCTCCTTACCAAAAAGCAGCACTGTTTGTGCAGACTTGGAAAAATGTGAAGTGATACAGAAGAGCACATTCCTTCTCATTTTTCCTTGGCTCTTGGACTGTGCCATTTAAAAGCACTCTGCATTAAATGTGTTACTGCTCTCCCAAAACACTGTTGATTGAGCCCTGTTCAAAACTGGCATAGGTTGATCTATCCTATTTCATACTTACTTGTTTTGTCAGCCCAAGCAGAATGAGCTGGATGCCATTTTTCTTCTAAAAACATCATTTTTGTTACGTCCAGATAATGTGAATAATAAGAAACAGCCAGTTAACACATACTGCTAAGGCTAATGGGAGTCTTTTTGGCACTCATACACTGGAATAACAAAACTGGTCAATACAGAGGGAAGCGAAGTATTTGAAGACCAGAAGGCTGAGAATTGCACAACCCTGACAATATGTGCAAAATTTAGGAGCTCCTCCTGTTCCCACTGCAACAATGCTAAAAATTCCCTGAGCTTTTGAAAGAATTTCTAATAACTTCTGTGCAATCCATTTTTTACCTCTGTAGATGTTCCAACACAGAAGCGAGGTCATGAAATGAATACAACTTCTGTGCTGCTCAGTAAAAATAATGGCACCACAAGGAAAATACTCCTTTTGCCTGACTAATCCCTCTCCCACCAAATAACTGTCTATAATTTCATTAATGACTTCAGACTGCTGCATTTCCTGGAGAGCTAATGGCAGGCTTGATGCTAAGACAGCTTTGCCTTGGGCTGTGGTCATTATTCTCTAGGAAGTGATCTACGCCTTAGCCACAGTTAGTTAATTTGAACTTATTACACATCTGTGCGTGTGTTATTACTTCTTGCCGCACAATCCTTGGTCCTCCCCAACCTCTGTCTGGTTTTGATAGCAGCAAGGCTGAAGCCCACCTATTCTAACTGCTAACAATGGTGGAAGAAGTAGGAGGAGGGCTTAATAGTTAAGGAAACTTTTTCTTCTATTCATATTTCCTTAAATAATGACGGGTCATTAATGCTTGCCAGCCTCTCCTATAAATTAAGGCATATTTACTACTTTCTTTTAAAGGACACCCTTTGCCTCGAAAGTATTGCACTGAATCGGGTTTGGGGGAATGAGTTCCCTGAATTACCCATGAATGGAATTTGAGAGCATTTGACACGTCGAAGGATTGAGTCACCACCTTGTGGAACCCACAGATAAAATTCCCTTCTAATTATGAACAAATAACCACAGAGTATTTTTGCATGCAGGTGCCAGAGTCAAGGATTAATCCAGGGGGGAACTTGGTATTTGAGTCCCAAAATGCTCTTTGTTACTTCTGTTAAAGGAAGGTGTAATGAAGTTCCATCATCTCTTTTGCAAGTTTAGTTGAAAAGCTGCCCAGTTGCATTTGAAGAGTCTATATGCAAGGGGAAGTGGTAGCTCTAGCCAAGAAACTATAACCTGGGTCATCTACCAGCAGCATGACTCTGCCTCTCCTAATTCTTGATTCTACTTTGGTGTTGAGAAAACAAATACCGTTGTTTGGGTTTGGGCTTTTTCATACTAGAACAAGCAGCAGAGCCATGTGAAACATTGGTTTGATTAGTTCAGCTTTGCAAACCTTTTAACACTTATCAAGTCATATTTAGAAGATGACAGTAGCTGAAAGTAGGGTCAAAGCACTGAAGCAATGGAAGTGATCATTCCAATGAGGTAGAACAGTGAAAAGGCTTTCAGAAAGGGTTGATGTTTCCACATTTATACCATTTCATTCCTTTCTGCAGAGGGATTTCAAATCTGTCAATAGCCACTCCTATACTGTCAAAGTAACAATGGTACAAATGAACTGGAATGCTGTTAAAACCAGTTTAATTACTTTTCCTTTTTAGCTATATAAAAGACATTGTTTTGACCTAAATCATAGCATGCCATATGTTATCGCAACAATAATGTTCAGAAATGATTTCTTGTCTCCTCTGTTCCTTGAGGAAAACCAAAACCCATCCACCCAGTGCCTCCAAATCTATTTTAAGATACCTCTGGTAGAACACTGCAATTCAAATGTTTGGAAATGGGTAATAAACTCTCTCTGCTGTTCAGTTACAGACATCTTTTACAGCATGACAGTCAAGTAAATGTCTTGAGTTTCTCAGGATGCCTCAGGGTCTGTGAAACACTGATTTATTCCATGTCCTTTTTAGCAGAGGAGGAAACTTGGAAACCCAAAGAGAAGAGAACTGAAACTTTTTGCCCATGATCCCTTCATTATATAGTAGCAAGAGTTACCCAGTGCTACACTCTGAGATCATGGTGGGAGCTGCAGATTCTCAGCACTCTTTTGTAAAGCAGCCGTACCTTCCACAGAGCTGGAGATTGAAGAATTAAACCAGGCAAAATTACAGCACATTCCTGCAAACTTGAATTGCACAGGATAGAAAACGTCTTTGGCAAAGAGGGAAGCAGAGCCCCTGTCTCTAAGCTTACAGTGCCGTGCTTTCATTACATGGTTATCCTTCCTCCCTTTAGCACTATCCATCCTTTTGCAGGCAGGGAAAGTAAGTTCTGTTACAGACTAAAGGGAACGAATTCACGGACACATGCAGGCAGATTACACAAAGAAGCAGGAAATTCCTGTAGGTTCCCCAGTTCTGAAACTGTTTTCAAAGTCATTCTTGGTGTCAACTTTAAATACCTATTTTTCTCTCTCAAGTTACTTGGGTACTATCGGCTTACTTTAGTGACAGATCGCTGGAAAGCTCGCTTTCCTGCTGCACAAAAGCAGCGAAGACTGTTTTGCGAGTTCCTAGTGTCGCCGTTACTGTATCCGCACCGCTCAGTGATCCAAAAACCCTCCCACCAGGATAAGGGAAGGCTGTATTTCCCCAGCTGGAAGACAGAGCTTTCGGCACCGGCTCTCTGATTTGTCGTCCGGGCTCCGGAGGGGGCACGGTGTGGTCAGCTCGGGAGCACGGTAACAAAAGGCGAAGCGGAGCGGGAAGGAGCTGGGAGAACGGGAGCGCGGGTGGCAGGCGGGGGGGGCTCATGAGC
>NW_009911562.1:664-1062 GCF_000696875.1 Nestor notabilis | reverse complement strand
AGCTGGACTGCTTGCTCCAGGCCCAGACTGTTCAGAGGCCACAAGCGTCCATCACAGTGCATACAGAAAAGAAGGAGAGCATTAATTCAGGAAGCTGGGAGCTAGTGGCAAAAGAAGGGAGAGGGCAATTAAAAGGAAGGGGCTTCTTCTAAAAAATGACATCCCCACCCGGAACCACTTCAGAGTTCTGCAGGGAGCTAACAAGGAAACACCCACGACACCAAAGGAACATCCAGCTGCTCTACCAGTAAAGAGGATCACTACTGGTGCCTCTACAAAGAAGTTGCAGGTCATAGTAGTAGGGGGGATATTACTGTGGGGATCTGTTACAGGCCACCTGATCAGGAGGACTCTGTGGATAAAGTGCTCTATGGACAGATAGGAGCAGCCACACGCCC
>NW_009911562.1:0-441 GCF_000696875.1 Nestor notabilis | reverse complement strand
AGCGACCACGAGATGGTCGAGTTCGAGATCCTCAGGGCAGTGAGAAGAGCACGCAGCAAGCTCACTGCCGTGGACTGCAAGAGAGCAGACTTTGGCCTTTTCAGGAACCTGCTTCATAAGGTTCCATGGGCTATAGTCCTAGGGGGCAGGGGGGCCCAAGACTGCTGGTTGATATTCAAGGGTCACCTGCTACAAGCTCAGGAGTGTTGCATCCCGACTAGAAGGAAGTGCGGCAGGAGGGCCAGGAGACCTCCATGGATGGATAAGGAGCTGCTGAGGAAACTTAGAGGGGGAGAAAAGAAGCTTATAAAAAGTGCAAGCAATGACAGGCGGCCTGGGAACAATACAGGAACATTGTCCGGGAAGCCAGGGACCAGGTCAGGAAAGTTAAGGCCCAGTTAGAATTAAATCTGGCAAGGGATGTGAAAGAGAACAGGAAAG
>NW_009911561.1:26902-61047 GCF_000696875.1 Nestor notabilis | reverse complement strand
AAGTTGCCGTCTGGGCTTAAACCACGACACAAGGGAAGCCCAGCTGTCGTGAGGTTCTAGATATTTCTTGTTTCTATATATTTCTGAATTACCAAAAACGTCATATTTTGTACTGTATGTGTGTGACTAGTTAATGCTTTCAATGGCATTTTAGATGGCACCACATTGATTTCCAATATGCTATACATTTTAACTGCATGTTTTTCAAAAGCTCTATCTTTTGCATGTTTCCTCGTGTTTATTCTACTTTAAATTCTTATTCTCAAAAAATATAATCCCTCACAAAAATGAGGGGGAAAAAAATCCTTTATGCACTCGGCTTTTGTTGAATTGTCCAGTGCAATTTGTGAATTCAAAGAACAAAGTGTAGCTGTGCCTGCCACTCCTACTTCTAAAACAGCTCTTATTTTTAAAACAATATTAGGAACTTCAGGGCACTCAGTAAAATCCCTATTTATGACATAAATTTCAGTTTAGTTGGCACAGACATTAACCTAGCTGAAAAGAGTGACGGTAATTGCAACTGGCTAAGAGTTGATAAGAAAACTCTGTCTACTCATTTGGAAGAAAATTTACAGGCTGGCAAAGACATGTCAGAAAAGAGAACCAAAGGCAGCTGCACTTGGTGTTTTCTAATTCAAGTTAAAAAAAAGAAAAAACAAACCCATAATATTTGTACTATAATAAGAGACATTTTCAAAGTGATAACTTTATCACCATTTGTATCTTACTCCTTCAATGTCTACTCAAAAATCACCTTTCACAGACCAAAACTGACCCTCAGTTATAAAACAAACATAAATAGAGGACATCAGATTTGACCTAGTAACACTGGCATAGTTTTTGTGCTGCAGGCACTGAAGCTGTGGTTCCTAAAATAATTGAGGTTAGTAATTGAAGAGAGTGCAGAATTTAACTACCCAAATGGAAAATAAAAATCTCTTACTTGGCCTCACAGTGTTCAGCCAGCAGGAGAAGGTGCCAAGTGCCTCTTCCCACCCACGATGGGGCTGGCACAGTAACATTATCCAAATTGGCACCCCAACAGGGAGTTTTATGAAGGAGCCCTTTCATTATCGTAGAAATCAGAATGGTTTAGGTTGGAAGGGACCTTAAAGGTCATCTAGTTCCAATCCCCTAGGTTGCAACCAGGTTGCTCAAAGCCCCATCCAAACTGGCCTTGAACAGCTGTGTCCACAGATCGCTGGACAAAGAGAATACAGTCTGAGTGTGAACAACTGTTTACAGTGTTTAAATTACTTGTGCCATGTTGCTTCTTAAAAAAAAACCAAAACCAAAAAGCAAAACAAAATAAAACCACCAAAAAAAACCCACTAAAACAAACAAGAAAAAAAACAACCCCAAAAAAACACCCCCCTTCCCCCCCCCCCAAAAAAAAACCAAAAATAAGAAAAAAGAAAATCTTAGGTCTACAAAAGCTACAATTCACTTTAGATGAGTCTTTGTGTTACATTTCTGGAATAGAACTGTTCTTCCTCAGCATCACCCCATTTGCGCAATTTCCCCCCATCATCACTCAAGAAAACCATCACATCTGCTGTCTCAGGTTGGCATTGGTTGCCTGAGGTGCCACCGACATCTTCTCTTCCAGCACAAAAACTTTGTGTGGGTAGGCAAGTCTCTGTGTGGTCCGTGGCTGAGAAGTCCCCTGGAGAGACTCTGTTATATAGGATTGAATTAAAGCATCTGATGCTACCCTATAATGGGATTATGATTGTACTTTTATCTGAGTTTCAAAGCAGCTCAGCAGAGTGACCTTTCCTCAAGTATTTTTCTCTGATTCTTTCCGATCTGAATTTTCTGTAGCAGAAGAACAAAAAGAGAAAGAAATATGCTTTCCTTTTCACACTGTGTGAACGTTGTGAGGTGTATCTGTTTTCTAAGGTTTTTAGAAGGTTTGAGATTTTTGCATCACCTAGGATAAAAATAATTGAAGCAAAGATATGAAGCCTTGTACTTTGGGCCAGAGATCAGCTGCTAACTGATGGAGGAAGGAAAAAAACATTTCCCTGTGAGAAAATCATTCCACAGTTGCCTGTGATGGATCTCCCACACCCTTCTAAGGAATGAGTGTGAGAAGAAGAGGTTAAAATAGGGGCACTTCCAGCCTGTTATGATATGGCAATTTCTCTGTTTCGAAGGCAGAGAATTTGTTTTCTTTCAGCCCAGAATTTGTTTTCTTTCAGCCCTTGTGCAATTGTTATATAGGTTTGGATATATGGTGTTTGCTGGTATTTTTATATGTACATATGGGTATTAAATGAGAAAGTACTTCTGTTAGTGAAATTATTTTTAAATCCCTATGGACAGGGCTCTATCATTATGTAACATGCAGGTACATTGTTAAATCCTAGCTCACACTCACATGCAAGTAATGTTGACTTACATTTGAATGAATAAGAAGAATATCTGTTCTACTCACTTCCTTGGTCAGACAATAGAGTAGAAAGATGTTACATACATTTAATTCTTCTTATTCCATGTCTCATGCCTTAGTTTCCCTTATTTTGATTTCACAACTTCTTACGCACACTCACACGGTTCACACTCACAGCTTCTACAGGCTGTGATGAGGCATTTTTTTCCCCTGAGCACTGTCCTACAGACCCAGAAGCATCTCCCGCCTGTAAAGCATTTGAATTTACAGGTTTACTCAGTGCTATGATTTCCAGTGAGATTTTATTCTCTCAAGGAAACCTCAAGTATCAGCTTCGTGGCATAGAGGGTTCATTTAGACTTTGAATCTGACAAAACATCGTATTAATCCAGCTCTTTATGGGCTATTAAAATACACAGATGAATGAAACATAATGTATACACTTGTCAATGACACATATATCTCTAAAAAGAGAGGAAGTACCCTACAGGTATGTTATAAACCTTTAAAAAATTAAGTACAAGCAGCAGCAGCAGCAAAATTGAGGAAGGAAGTTTCTAATGTATATTCAAAATTCTAAATGGCTTACACAGATCAACATCAAAAGAATAGGAAAGATCTGTACCAAAACAGAGCAATCACTCCCATTTGATAACAATTTCCATAAGTACAACTCAGCTGAAAGAAGAGGAATTCTGGGTTTTGATATGAATGCAACAGCTGATTTTGATGAGCAATTAGGCGTGGGGGGAAAAAAAAAAGAAAGAAAAAGTGTCAGGAGAAGCCTACAGTTACATTAGTCTGGCTTATGAGGCACTTTTCCAGTGCAGCATTCAAGACACTGTAACTGAGGTTACACACAAGTTATGTAGTAATAAGGACAAATCAGGCTGTACATGCTAATTGCTGTGAAAGTAGCCTAGTGTCACTGTGGAGAAAATTGAATGGGTAGAGTCCAAGAGGCAAAGTGGCCAAGATGGAAAGGAATAAAATTTGAGAATGAGCAAGTCTAGACTGGCTTTATGAAGCATTGACTAAACAAACGAGTCTATAGCAAACTGATGCATGAACCCCAGAAAACATATCTACATATCTCTTCCTGTAAAGGCAAAGGTTGCCTTGGAATACTTACAGATGTTGCAAAACATCCTTCCTAGATGTTGTCAGGCAACACTTGATAGAAAGCTTACGGACCAATGCTCCAAGACTTCCAGAAAATGTAAATGGATAGGTGCTCCCTCCTTCAGTCATAGGTCACCTGGCGTGTCTTACACACGTCCTGTCTGTTTGAAGACAAGCCCATACACCTTAGCAGCATCCATAAATCTGTATGGCAGCAATGGCAGCTCAGTTCTGCCCTGTCACCCAGATTGATGCTTTTCAAAGCACGCGCTCAGAGCTGCCAGGCAGCAGCACTGCTATCCCTCACTCAGAAAAAAAACTATTGCCACGTTCAAATCCTTCCTGAATACTTAGGCAGTTATCACACTGTTACTCACACCTTATGCATCCTGTAAACCATGTGTTAACTGCTGCTAGAGATAAATCCAACTAGGAGAAAGCACCAACTTGTCCCACATTTGCTGGGCACATCAGACCAAAATAACCCCTCCAGTAGAGCAACAGCTCTTCCACTGCCATGGATTTTACCTTGGCTTATCTCATGCATCATAATCCTCAAACACAAAGGATGTCAGTGGTTTACATATTGCAGACAATCAAAATAGAATCCACCTTCACACCTCAAAGTCTGGAGCAAAATCCACATGAAGTCCAGCTGAGAGCATAGGAGAGCAGTGTGAGCTCAGGGGACTGCCACGAGTCTGGGAGATGGTTGACTTCATCCAGGACTTGCTCCTGCTCTGACTGCCTCAGAGCTCTCCCTTCTTCTGGTAGACGAGAGGGGAGAGATTGTCAATATTGAGGCTGCAGCTGCTACTTGAGACTTTATCTGTTCCGGAAGAGGTGGTGGAAGACAGCAGAGAGGCTGTCTGTGGTGGAAAATATTCTGCCAGGAGTCTCCTCTCCTCATTTCCTTCCCTCACTTCCAACATAGTGAAGAAACCAGCTTTGAATTCTTAATGTATAACAACCCAGCTACCATTCTTTGTCTTTAATGCAATCAGTAGCAGTGGCACATTTCAGTAATGAAACCCAATTCATTTTCTGAACCTGGTTAGGGAAGTTCCACTGTCTGATGAAGGAGTTAAGGAGTCCAGACCTAACACAGGAGAGGGGTTTGGGTGGGCACAGAGGGCAGAGGAAATCAAGGCACTTCTAAACAAGCCATGCAGAGAAGTGAAAAAATCTGAACAAAAAAGCCAACCTCCAACCCATGCAGGACCCTACAGATGACCACAGCACAGGATACCTATGGCTCATATAAAATCTTCCAGAAAATTGTAGGTATTATAGCTTACTTCCATGAATATGAAAGAGAGCCTTGGCTTATCCTTGATCAGGTGCAATACTGAATTTTAATCACTCAATAAGAATTTGATAGCTTGCAGAGAGGAGAGTTTTTGTAATAAGGTTTGATAAAACATCACCCTTGGGAGAGCTTGTACATAAACACCTCTAAGAGTTATGCAACCTAGTATACAGCTTTCATGACAACAAATCTATCCAGCCCCAGGAGCACAACCCAGGACTTAAAAAGGCTATACAGCTGCATAGCAATGTTCTCTTCCTCACAGTAATATTCGTTCTCAACAAGGTATGCAAAGGGCAGCAGAGACAGGTTCCTCCCTCTCCTAAATCTTGACTGAAATTATAGCTTTCAGGAACATGACTAAACCCAAGATTTTTGCCAGCATTGCCACATTATTTGCACAATAATCACCTCCCCCAAATGACAGCTTAGTGTCATTTTATATTTTTATGGTGCCATCTGACAGCAAGGGTTTCTAAGGAAACACCAGTATTGGGGGAGCTGGAGGGAACAGAAGAAAAGGACAGAACCTAAAAATAAGAATCACACACCTCTTCCAGACATTAAAACCACCTGATAAAAAAGTTGTAAACGTCTCCTCCTTGGAATGGTAACATTTCTAAGATAAGACTCCATCCAAGTAGAATAATTTTGAACTGAACAATATTTCACTAAGAGAGTTACATTTGTGAAATCACATTCTTTTAAAGGATGCTTGGAAAAATACGCTGACTAGATTATTTTTTATATTGCCCCAGAATAAATGGTAACATTATCATTTTGCACTACTGAAGCCCCCGGTAGCACTCAAACTCTCATGTGGAGCATGAATAGAATAGATTTCACCTATTCTGAGTGTTAGTGGCTTTCATGCTGGAAATGTAAGATTTATATATATGCATATATATACTAAATTGAAATCAGTGTGGGAAGAGAAAGTAATGCTCATCCCCATAAGCAATAACAGAGCATGCTGGAATCGGATATCCAAAGCACTCCAAACTCAACTGCGCTAAATGTGCCCAAAGTAATGACACTGCAACATAGCGAGTTAAACACTTTTTAGGTCAAGCTGCAGTTAAGAAGCAAAAATATACTAAACATTTTCAGAATGTTCAAAACCTCTAATTTTTCAAAATGTCATTGCTTGTCCAATTAGCCCAGGAAAAAAATAAAAATCTCCTCTTAGAAGGATATGTATCAGGGATATCGCCTCATCTGTGATGACATTAGGGCTGTGTTTTAAAAAGGGACTATAGTCTGGTCCGTAACAACACATAGCAGAATGCTGAAGACAAATTTATTATAAAACAACTTTGACACAAAGCTCATTAGAAGTGCTTAAGTATTTTGCCATGTCTCCCTGTTACATAGGCAAACATAACCACTGCACAGTTAAGCAGATGATTTCACTGAATGTGACTACTGGGCTTTAGGCTATATATAAATATTCAGAGTTTTACTCCTAGACAGTCACTAACACTCCATGTACATATCAGGAGGGAAATACTTGTGGAACTGAAGTCAGAACATTTTAATGTGCTTTTAGAAATGGTATCCAGACATTTGTTTGCAGTATAACTTTGACGTTTCGCACTGCTAGTGTTTACACAGAGATCCAGACGATATCAGTTTAGCAGTACGGTAGACCCCTAACACCAAGTACTATGATTTACCATGAAATTTTTTTATATCAGGGTTGAAATAATTCTTATACTATATAACTGAAAGAGAGAGCCTACGTAACATAGCTGTAAAAAAAAAAAACAACAACAAAAAAAAAAACCAAAACAAACCCACATATATAAAGTTAATTATTTTCATACATCACCATTATTTAGCAGAGCCTTTAATCACTAGCTTTTAGTTATGCAAGCATGCTTTTAAGTATACAGGAATCACTAAACTTTATCCTGAAAGGAGCACTGGGACATATCCCCAGAAGACAAGCAAAGCTGGGCTGCTCAGTCAGTTGGGAAGAGAGTGGTTCCTCACCTCCTCCAGACCACGTCCCCACCCCTGTCCTCTTCAGAAAGCAGCTGCTTTTTCTTCCTTAAGCTGATAGGGGCAGACAGATACAGCCAAGCTAAAATCACCCAGACTCATTAGCTACATTAAAGGATGGTTAGTATGTCTTCTTGTTCGATAAAATGCAAGAGTCTCATACCTATTTGCTTGAGCAACTAAGCAGCTCTCCTCTGCACGGCCCCAAGGCTGGAGTAGTGGGAGTGCCCAGGGTTTTCCAGATTGCTTTAAATCACTGTCTTAGTCTCTTCCAATACATTGAAAGAGCATTCTGGCTTATGGAAATTAATTTTTAACTGTTCACATGGATCATATGCTATAAAAGAATTCATCTACTGTCTGAGGTAGGTTAAATCTTTTCAGACAGGTATCACCTTAGCTACTGTGCTGAAGGAGCCCTCCCATTTGTAACACCATCAGCTGGAGCCCAGGAAACAGACTTCAATTAGCAGCACACACACACACCTGAAATATAAAGCAGAGAAAAAAAAGCACCCCTCACTATTCCTCTCTCTTTTTACGGTCAAAACTACACAAATTCATCTTTGCCATTCCTGAGTTTGGTCTTTTCAAGTTTGATTCATGATGATAAACCAACAGAAAATAAATCTTCATGCCTGATTTAGCAAGTGGACAGAACAAACCCCCAGTCTGACTAACTGCACTAACCTTTTAAAATGCTGTATTTTCATCGACTGGCCATTCCCTGTCCATGTAGGCTGCTGAGACTGCACCAGGGGAGAACAATGGTTGCCAGTTAATCCAGTTACAGAATGCTCTAAAGGTTGAGGAGATGGAGTAGCTTGCCATTTGATATATGATTATGAGGGATTAAAATCTTAATTTGTGTGGCAAAATTTTAATAAGGACAATAAATGACTCTGAGAACAATGCGAAATATCTGCAAATGTTTAGGGATTCTTGGTGAATAAAAAAAAATGAGAAAACATGAGAGAAAACCACGCAAAATTTCCAATCATGTTATAAAATAGTCAACAGGTTTACAAATCTTTTCCATAACACTACTTCAAGGGATACTTTGGGAACTTGCTATAAGCTATAACCAAGAGCCAACACTGAAGGTCTAAGAAATAAAGCAAGGTCTTGAAGGACAAACCATCCAACCACATTTGTGAAGCAGTGGTACAGATGAAACCCTGAGCAGCTTTTGCAAACAAGAGCTAGTGCTGGAAAGAGCAACCTAAGTACCAGGATGCTTATATTAGACTAAGAGAAAATACGGATATCAAGCAGAAGAATGCAGATAATTTCTCAAGCAGTTACTGCCATTCATTATTGTCTTGGTTACAGTAGCATCATGAGATATTCTTCAGGATCTCATAGTGCTACTTATTAATTTATTAGTAAGTATTAAATAAGTTGTTAAGAATAAGTTATTTATTAGTTAATTTACTAAGTAGCGTGTTCCAAATTAAAACCCCACACTGCCGTAATGAGGAGGGTGGCCACGAGTGTGAAACTCCATCCTTGGAGGTTATGTTAGACTGTCATTTCCACTTTTTTTTTTTCTTGTGGCAGATGCCAGGACATGGAGATTCCTCAGAGCATCAGTAGGACTGAATCTGGCTATGTGAAAGAAGGGACAGAGAGCAGCCTCAGGCATGCAAGCAATTTCCAATGCACAACAGGGATCCTGGTGATGAGTTACACCTCAAATTTTACACTGCAACTGAGGCAGAAAAAAATGTAGTATATCAAGGGTAATATTTTGGCATTTTATCTGAAGGATGAAAATCACATTTTCAGAATTACTTAAGGATCAAAAGCTTAAAAGTCTCAGCAAAGTCTGGTACTTAAACAGGATCTTAGTTGATTTCAAGATTTTCTGAAGTCATAGATGAAAGATAGGGAGCAAGACAGAAGGCAGCTACAGTGCAGAATACTCATAATCATAACTCTATACTGTAGAAAAAGGGACAGGTAAAGCCACTGGCAACGTATGTCCCTGAAGACATTCTAGGTGTAGAAGGTAGAGTTTGGAAAAAAATAAAGGTTATCGTAAACTGCCCAGGCACGTTGGCAAACCCATATAAGCTGAGCTCTATTTCTGTGACTGCCTAAAGGCACTGGGAAACATGGCCTAAATGAATAAGCTCCAAGTCCTTAGCACGTTAAAAGGTATCTTTCCACAAAGAGACTTTGCTTCTTGAATCTTTATAGCCATATATGAATATAGGTCTATTTTATTTCAGATTTTACTGCATGAGCTCTGAATCTGCTGTGGATCACAGCAGCATCAAAGGAGTTAGTTTACCAGAGGCAGCAGGACAGGTGTGAGGGGGAAATACTTGTACAGTCAGATGTTCATGGATCTGGGACTCTTGATTAGGAACCCACCATTCCTTTAAAATAAAATATAGAACAGCAATATATATGAAGCCTTGTTAAATTTCTAAATAAGCGAAATTTCATAACTGATGTACATTTCACTTTAAATTCTAAACCCCATGAAATATCTTTACAATATTAATTGATAAGTGTTAGAAATAGAGTATACATGATCTTCTCCCTTCTCATTTTCTTGGAAAAGGTTTGAATATCTCCTGGTCTTTAAAAATCCCTTCTATGTTTCTTCACACAAAATAAAGAATATGATTATTTTTATCTCTTAGAACATTTCCAATGGAACAGTTTCAGCCTCAGTCTCAGCTAGCTGTCCATGCTGACTGCAAATTGATTTATTGCTTGTAACTTTGTCATCAAAATGCTGGGAAATGCTTTAATTCAGTTTTTCAGAGTCCTTTACCTTTCTTTTATCTCTTTTGCTGCTTTAGCAACTATTAAAATGTTAAACACAATCTTTTGTATATTTAGGAAGCAGTCAAAATCAAGGCATTAGATTAGAATAAACCTGTATGCTTTGCTTAAAGTAGGAAATATACAAGACAATACGTTTACTTGAGTTTTGAGGCCAAGACAGAAGACTAACAGTAAGATAGCAACAGTAAAAATATCTTAGTTTTAAAAAAAAATATTTTAAACCAAAGGAGAAATAAAACTTAGCATCATTATAGATATTACAGCTGTAATAAACACTACACATTTAACCATGTGCATGTTTGTCTTTGCATGTGTTTAACCTCACACATCACAATGATTTAGAACATAAACTTAATTCAAACATGAGTAAAAAGGTTATCTTAGCTTCAATTCCAGAAATCTATATGTTATATGAATACTTTAAGATACGCAGGCTCCTCCAAGCTGTCATGAATAAAACCTTCAGTTAAAAACATGGCCCAACTGAAGTCAGTCAGACATTATAAACAGCCCAAAATATCAGTGTTTATGTCTTTTCCCAGTCTAGTATATTCTGTTTGAGCCTCTCTGCCATGCTGAATTTGGGGTGTGCATGTGAACATGTGTGTGGAATAAATGCATAAATTCAGTGACCATACATACTTTAGATTTCAAAATGAAGTGGGACAGGCATAGATGTCCTGTACAGGCTCCACAAAATTGTAAAATGTTGCTAACCATTTGTTCATTTTTTATGCAGCACGCTAATGTGTCTTTTAATTTTTTTTATTCCCAATTATCATTTATATATATTTATCATTTGTATATATTTACTGTTCTACTCTCAACTTGTGGCTTCATTTATTATACTGAAAAACATATCCAGCAAAATCTGTTTTTCTGGAAGGTCTGTCATTATTTACTATAATTTTAGAGCATTAATCAACTTCTTCCCTTCTGTATTGACTTTTTAGACCTCAGGTCCAACTCTCTCATTTCCCTACCTTCTATTAGTGATACTATCTAGTTTTATGGGGTTTTGTTTTGTTATGATCCTGTAATTTAAAACTTGGTCCTTTACTGAGATTTTAGGCGTCAGCTTAATAAGGAATAGCTTTTTTTCCTCCAAGATGAGTGTCTACAAGCCCACTGCAAAACTGGGTGCAGCCTCAGGTATTTGTGGTAATCCAGTTCTATGTGCATCAAGGATCTGAATTTTACTAGAAGGGTTTTATACTAAAATATTTTGACTGTGGGAATTTTTTTTCTTTTTGTTTTTTTTTTTTTCCCTGATCCTTAGGATCTCAGTTGTTACCTTTCACTATCCAATGCTGAAAATTTTGGCCTGTGCCATACTGTGTATGACTCATTGTGGTCTTTATGTTACTTGAAGCAGAGATGAAGGGTGAATACCCTGTAGGGAGCAGCCTCTTCTCTCCAAAGGGAAAAAAAAAACCTAAACCCTTGCTCTTGTGAAGTATGTTTATGAGTCCCAGTGAGAAGACACTCTAGCAGAAAGAAGTTAACAGGGGAATTGATTCATATTCAGGAGGATGGAAATCTAAATTGCTTCCATCTTCTCCCTGAGCTAGTGGCAGGGTTTTAGCAGCTGGACCTTCAGCACAGTTCTTGTAACACATTAATTGAAATAAGATCCTTATAGTCAAGGATTGACTCTTAATCCAAGTTTAAAACACCAAGTTGAAATGTTCCAGGCAGGTCTATACTTGGATGGCTTACCGCCAACAGTTATCTCTAAATATGAATGCAAATAAGAAATAAAAGATATTTGAATGCACACATTTCTTTAACCATAGTATCAGTTTTCTTTCTGGAACAGTCTATATTTGTTAATATTAATCTATTGAAAATGAAATGTTAGCCAATGTATAAACCAAATCTACAGGTTTTTTTCAAGAAACATATCACAGGGTGAAAGAATTTCTTTACTACAGCAGACTCACGGCCACCTCATTTTATTCCTGCCAGTGGGCAGCTACAAATTCATCAAGGAAAATTATAAAAAACCCTGTAATAGGGCAAATGAAATCAAAAGGTTTGGTTTTTTTTTTCCTTTGGAAGACATTAGCCTCCAACCGAATGCTAGAGGGTGAAATATGCCTAAAAGAATGTTGATGTGTATTTCTTCAGAAAAGTCGAGGATGGATTCTGTGGCAGGGGGGTTGAAACTAGATGATCTTTAAGGTCCCTTGCAACTCAAACCATTCCATGATTCAGATTCAGGCATCCAAGTATAACTTTTTTCCCCAGTTGAACTTTGGGCCTTACTTGATACACTTAAACTTACAGCAGTGGTTTCTGTTATTATTGTTTGATTATTTTTTAAAAATACATAGGTATTTATTTTGTAGTAAATTGTGCATTTGACAATTTATTTTTCTAATTGTATTATTAGAACACCAAATAGCAGTAGCTAGTTTACTCTCAGTACATCGTTAATTATTTACTGGGACATGTAACTTCAGCATATCCCCTCTGATTTGTTTTGTCTTCAGCATCTTATCTTGATCTTTGATTCTCAGCTTTTATAGAAATCTTCTGAGAAATCTAGTGCTTTGCCTCAGTATTTCTGAAATACCTCTGTATTTTTTTTTCTATATTTTTTCTTTCTGACAGACTAACGAGTAATTAACAGTATATTTTGGTTGAGTATCTAGCTTTCGTCAGCAGAGTAACACCTATTCCCTGGTCTGTACTGCAGTACTTATACTTTGTGCACACTAAGACTTTGATTACTAGTTTGAAAACTGATGCGAACTAAATGAAAATCTCGTATTGATGCCCAAAATTTCATGTAGATCTATCTGTCAGAAATGGAGGTGTCAGCCTCTGCACTACCATTTTGCCTTGTATTTTTGCTTCTTCTAATATTGTCTAGCTTTGTTAAACATCAAGAAATTTTTTCCTGCAAATGTTATGATCTCACTTGTAACACTGAAACCTCCTCATTGCCTGTTGCCATGAGGATAATTTTTTCCTTTCATTCACCTCATGACTAGTAGTTAATTTTGAGTCATAATGAAACTTTACCTCACATCTCAGTGGCTTCCATAATGTCGTCTTCTGAAGGACTTTGAACTGCGGCTTTCTCTGAAGGCCAAGAAAATAATTGTTAATCTCATTTATAGTCTCAACGAGGACTGTTGGAGCAGAAAACCCTCACCAGGAGAATCTTTAGGAAGGACTTAAGGAAGACTTTAATAAAGTACATCCATTATTAAAATCAACATCCTTGCACAAGTAGGTAAGTTTCAGGGTGAAAACACTGGGAGATAACATTAACTTGTGGTAATTTTCTAGCCAGCAATATTTATTTTATGCTTTTATTATTTTTGAAGGCTATTTAAAGGTATGAGTGTAAAGTTTCTGGGGACCTACTTGCAGCAGCCATCTCAACAGTTAGATAAGATTTCAAACTGGTTTGGGGTTTGGGGAGGGGGGGTGTAATATATATATATTTTTTACTATTTCACATACTCTCTCTGCTTCTGTGTAGCTTGGTTGAAATATTTAATTCATCTCACAAAGTTATGTTATATAGAGGGGCCTGGTAGTACATGTGGTATTACTAGGCCTAATAGACTATAGATTGCTACTTTTGCTTTAATCTACTACTTTAGTTTTACTTTAGTTTACTTTAACCTATTACTTTAGTTTTACACCTATAGAGGTATCTACAGTTCCAGGAGCAATGGGTTACATTATAACTTAATACATATGACTTTACTAAGCAAACTGCTATCAATATAGACTCATTTCCAAATGTTGAAGACTCACTCAAAGTGTTATTTCTCTTGTTTTATTTCTTTCTGAAAAAAAAACAAAACCAAAAACCCACCCAACCAACCAACCAAAACCAACCATCAAAACAAACTACCAGAAAGGTGTTCTGGATTAATTCTGTTTTATCTTATTTAGTTGCTGTAGCTGTTTCAGGGATATAGTCTCAGAAGCACTTCAGGACAAATTATATTTCATATATATGATTTTCCTGAATAGGAACTTCTTTTCTGTGTTAAAGACTTAGCCTAACCTAGGGGCATGTGCTTAGTTTTGATTCATGCAGTAGCACATCTATGAGAGTAATACGGAAGCAGCCTTAAAGTGTTTAAGTGTTCCAGAGCAGAGGTGTTTATTAAGGACTTCATAGACTATCCTTCAAATCAGACACCTTAACAATATTCTCTAAACTGACAGAAATAATAAACTTCCAGGGTTTCTTACTGAAATACCTTAATATCTAAAGATGAGTCTAACTCTTCTTCCCTAGATAATTTCACAAAATTAGTATTGAGTTATACAACCTAACAAGGGAAATTAATTTCCTAAATTTACCTTCCATGAATAAAACCAGGCATAAGGTGTAATATCAGTTGGATTTTGGATTTTTTTTTCCTCCAAAGGAAAAAGAATCACAGCGAACAGAATAAATTGGCCTGTCTTAGATGGAAAACTATCTTATTTTCTTTCCAAAACAAATTTACATAATAATTCTATTTTTACCTTCCCACTGCCTTCTATCCCATCTCTCTTCTTTTTGAAAAGATACAATGATTGCACAGATAAAGTTTTTTAACTTCTTAGATATTGATTTTGTAATAATTAACAATAAATCTAAAGATCACTTATACAGGATTTCTTTCAGGATCTTTGAATCACCTCAGATATTCTTCTTCAAATATTGGGAGCTTTTGATATATATAACTCAAATGGGATACATTTTACTCCTCCTGTACTATTAGCAACTCTTTAAAAAGTGCAGTTAAACCAGAACAGCACATCTAGATCCTGGATTAAGGCATTAATATTAATAGCCAGAATATGATCCTCCTGCAAATTCATGAAAAGGGATTTTATTTTTTTGTAGATAGAAGAACCAGACTGAAAAAAAAAACACAAACCCAAACCCCTAAAATCAACACAACACCCCCATCCCTCCCAACTCCATTAAAACCAAACCAAAATAAACCAGCCCATACCCCAGCTGAATGTTTTCACCCCTGGCAAACTCTGTCTTCTTTCTGGAGAAAGAATGGAGAGTGCTGCAGGACAGGAGACTTCCCTGCCCATGTTCAGCATCCTTTCATTGAAACTGATCAGCTCAGCATCTCTGGGCTCATTGTGCCAGCATTCACAACACGCCCCACATGCCAGCACCCAGCTGCAGGTCACTCCTGCACTCCTCTTTGCATCTTAGGACATCACAGGTTTCTCAGATCCTTCATAAGAGTCCAAGGCTAAGATCATGGTGCACTGCATCTTTAGATGAGTGAAAGGTTTCTGTAGTTTTGCTTTTACAGACCAAAGAGCGATGATCCACGTGCTATGGATCTGGAGTTACAGATCGTTCCCATGGCACAGCAAAGAGATGTCACCTGGAGGATGCCTGGGAACTCCAATGTGGGAAACCACTATAGAAATGCTAAAATTATTATGTTTACAACAGCTGCCAAAAAGTTCCAGCGCAGCCAGGGAGGGCTGGGAGGCGGGACCAGTGAATGCTGTCCTCAGGGTTCCTGCAGTAAGATTTCAGCATGCTCCTGAAATGGCACGGCAGTTGCAGCAGCACATTGCATTAATTTTACCAGTTAATGAAAGACCTAAGGCAACTTAATTCAAGATCTTTTCCAGGGAAACACGCCAGCTGTATTCCCAGGCCAATTATTGTTTTCACAAAGTGCTCTAAATCTGTCAACAAGCAAAAGCGTGAACTACAGTGTAAAAACACAGTTAAGAAGGTGAGGCAATTGTTATTACAGGAGTGTTTCTTCTTGAAGTGGGAGCAATGAAAGTTGTTTGCCTAACAGCCAGCCAGCCCTCAGCACCAGGGTGATATGAGAACTCCCAGGAAGGTTCAAATAACTTACCTGTCTTACTGCTGGGACTATGGCCAAGGGTAGATAATACATTTTTATCTACAGAAGAAACAACATCTCAGTATACATGGATATATCTTTTTTCTTTTTTTTTTAAGTAAATAAGTTGCTGAAAAGAGTTGCAATTGATTTCCATAATAAACCAATTCCTGTATCTTTCTCAAATCTTAAATACTGATGGGTACATAGTCTTCACAAAAAGAAATGAGAAATGTTTATTTTGCAATGTTTATTTTGCAGATGACACCAAGTTGGGTGCGAGTGTGGATCTGCTGGAGGGTAGGAAGGCTCTGCAGAGGGATCTCAACAGGCTGGATCAATGGGTTGTGGCCAATCGTATGAGGCTCAATGAGGCAAAGTGCCAGGTCCTGCACTTGGGTCACAACCACCCCATGCAATGCTACAGGCTCGGGGAAGAGTAGCTGGCAAGCAGCTCAGCAGAAAAGGACCTGGGCAGTGCTGATTGACGGCCACTGAACATGAGCCAGCTTGTGCCCAGGCAGCCAGGAAGGCCAACAGCATCCTGGCCTGTATCAGAAATACTGTGGCCAGCAGGGCCAAGGCAGTGATCATCTCCCTGTACTCAGCACTTGTGAGGCCACACCCTGAATCCTGCGTTCAGTTCTGGGCTCCTCACTACAAGAGAGATATTGAGGTGCTGGAGCAGGTCTATAAAAGGGCAAATGAAGCTGATGAAGGGCCTGGAGCACAAGTCTTATGGGGAATGGCTGAGGGAACTGGGGTTGTCTGAAGAAAAGAGGGTTCAGGGGAGATCTTACCAGTCTCTACAACTACCTGAAAGGAGGATGGAGCAAGGAGGTGGCTGGTCTCTTCTCCAAGTAACAAGGAATAGGACAAGAGGTAATGGCCTCAAGCTGTTCCAGGGGGTGTATAGACTGGATATTAGGAAAAGTTTTCTTCACCAAGAGGGTGGTCAGCCATTGGAACAGGCTTCACAGGGAAGTGGTAGAATCACCATCCCTGAACATGTGCAAAAAATGTGTAGATGAGGCCCTTAGCGACATGGTTTAGCAGTCTTTGGGTAAAGGTTGGACTCGATGATCTTAAAGGTCTTTTCCAACCTAGCTGATTCTATGACTCTATGTTGATTCAGTGTCATACAGGCCAGCATTTGAGAAATTACCCACCTGTCTTATCCAGAACATGTGAAAGCTTCTTGCCACATACAAGGTAATTTCTTTTCTTCAGATGCATGTGCTATAATTAATAGAGTGTAATTTTACCTCAGTCCCCTTGAGGGCTGCTGGCATATGCTCACAAGCGCAAGGTGGTTTGGCTGTGCTCAGTTCCTCCAAGACAGATTGATTTTCCTCTGAAGCTTTGTAGGTTTAACTCTCCTACAAAAATAACCATGATCTGCAAAGGCCGAAAGCTCTTCCAGATTGTCAATATTCTACAAGCTTTGGCTCCAGCCTGAATCTCAGGGCTGGGTGCTGCCTACTGCAACTGTAGCTCTGTAACTGTAAAAGTTATTCTGAGGATTCTCCAAGCAAAGACCCAGCAAGCACATTATATTTTATGGGGTGCAATTTGGTAAGATGTTATGTGGGAAAAGAAGACAAGATTTTATAATCAGATGAACTAAAACTACGGGATTGATAGTCACTGTCAGCGCAATTATGAGAATGAATCATGTCTGGTTCTGCAGTTATTAGTCAAAGTAATTCATTATTTGCCTAAAAATAACATTAAAATTTAACCAATAAAACCACTCATTGATGGCTGCTCTTACTTTCTTCTTTTCTAGTCTAAATGTCATCCCTGTCAAGAAAACATAAAAGAAAAAGTCAGAAAATTATCTTAGTCATAAAATCCCATCTTTCATCATTTAAATAAATAGAAAAGTGAGACATTATCTGATATAGATTTAGGTATATCATTTATGTGATGAAATATTACAGCTTTTTTGCAAGGGCCCTGAGGAACTTGCAATTAAATAAGACATTATATTTTTACTAAAAACACGGCCTTACTTAAAGGTAAAAAAATATCTGAAGACATGAAGCTTCCCCATATTCTTGCCAGTTACATACCTTAAGCCTTCCCTTGTTTGGTAATTTTGGTCTTTCCTGAAGAGGTAGGCACTAAACGGAGCGTCTGGCATGGGATGTGGGAAAGCCACCCCAGTGGGCAGGCCCATCTTTACACCTCATCCCCCTCCCCAAACTCTGCACTTACAGCTTTGTCTCACCTTAGCAGCTTCTTAGCAAATCTGCAAGGAGCTGTGGACAAAATGACATCTGATCTGAAGTAAGGTGGAGAAAGTAACAGAAAGGGAGATAAGGAAAGCAAACATAAAAAGCAATCAGAAAGTCTGCCTTTCCTTCCAAACTGGGTACGTTGAGATTTGTCACTTCATATTGGTAATAGCAGTGCTTGCTGCTAAGGAAACATAGGTTCAGAAAGATTTATGGACCTTTTTCCCCCATTTGAATTGGGAAAATAGACCAGGAGAGAGAGAAGAGAAAGAAAACCAAGCAAGTATAAGGACACTAATAGTCCAAATTGAGTCCAGTTGCAGGGCTAGAGCTCAGTGTAGTTAGATGGATTTTTGACTCAGTTGTCTGTTTAATGCCTTTACTTAAAACCAAGCGGAACTATACGATTGCTCATCAGAAAATAAATAAGCCTTGCCTGCAATTAAGTTAAATGTCTTGAAAATCAAACTTTTAAGATCTTATTAGTTATTGAATAGCTCAAGGTGTTTCTACGTAAAAATCAATAGAGAGATTAGCTGCAACAGTCTGCTAAGAGATTGCGAACAAGATGTCTGTCAAACAGAGAGCTGATGTATTCAGACACTGAACACTGCCCTTTGGGTTGGGGATCAAGTGTGCAGGAGCTGATTCCCCAACTTTATCTCTGCTGCAGCACCGTAGTGAGGACTATTGATCTCCATCTCTCTACAGCATGTGGAGCATCATTTGACACAGCCATGTTGATGATTACTGACTGCAGTGTCCAGGCATGGTTCACGCCACGGGGTATCCAGGCAGTGTTTGATCAGCTCAACAGCTTACCCCATGAGTTTCATCAGTCAGGGTTTCGTTGCTGTAGCCACTGTTTCTGCCAGGGTTTTGTCTATGTTCTCTGCTGCCTAGCAACTTGGATGCAAACGGACCAGTCAGCTCATCCCACCACACTTGTGGGGCACCTAATGCAGAACCACCACCTTAGTAGATGTTTGATTTTTATCGAGCTGGATAAGGCTCTTCCATTAACAGTCCAAGGTGATCTGACTCATCATGGATGAGACAAGGCTGTCCAGTCCAGGCACAACAGAAATTCATAAATCTAAAGCCTCAAGCTTTAGCATTTGTCCTTGCAAACAGAGATCCCTTTCCCAGGCTCCAATCTCCAGATGGTTTAAACTTGATGAATTTGTTATAAATTTCTAAGAATAAAATTCCATGATGAAATTCGTTGAGGAACGTATTTGTCAAGACAATGTTTTTACAACTGCTATACCTTTGGGTATGAGCAGACCTGCAGCCTCCACACCACCATATCCCTAAGGGGTTTTTGTATACTTCCATTTCAAATACTTGTACAATTTACACATTAAATATTTCCATGGATGGGAAAAGTTACAGCCTCCCATTCAATTTGATTTAAGTACTGATATTTATCTTTTGCTGGTGTGCCAATCAATGCTTCATGTTAGGAAGAAAAATTCACTGTGCATTTTTAAACTAACAGGTTTTTAATATAATTTTAAGCATTTTACAAGAAGTCTCTTATTTTCAGATTAAATTGAATTTTTGTATATTTTTAATGATTTCATTAATGACTTGTCAGGTATCTGTTTCCACAAATAGTTTTGCAGATCTCTAATCATAGCATTTCAGACATTTCTCTTTCATGTTGCTTTGTGAAGGCTAATGAGGCTTCACCTCTAAGCAGAAATTAGCTGATTCTAAAGAAAGTGAGAATTGGTTGTACTGACAAATGCAACAGCAAGACACTGAAAATAATTATTTGCAAATGTGTTTGAACTTACGAAATCAAATTTCAAACACATAATAGCAGAAGAACAGAGTACTGCTATACAAAGTTAAAGCTTCTGTGCTGCTTTTTCCCCCCTCTCTTTCAGAGTCACCTCTGCTGTATCACTGTTGTCCTGGACCTTGATCTCTCTAGGAAAAGAGTCAAAAGGGACAAGCAGCCTTTTACAGTGAGATCGCCACTTCTTCTCCATTAAGGTTTGTGGAGTTTGCAAGTCTGATGGCTAGTTGGTGGTATAAACTAGATTAATTGGTGCAGCAAGTGACCATACAATAACTGACAGTCTCCGCAAGGACAGCAAGAAATCAGGACGACTGAAATATTTCCTTGCTATTAAAAAGTAGTCTTGAGATATAATCAAAACAGTAATTCTGGGTTTTTCTTTGCTGCTTTTCCATCCTTCTAGCTACAAATAAAACAAAACTGGTATACTTTTAAGTGAAACTAAATACTGAAACTGAAGTTAAAATTAAGCTAAATATAACACCTAAATTCAAAAGCAGACAAAATGAAAAGTCCACTCTTCAACTATAATAAAAATAGCACAGATCATCCATGGAAAAGTACATATTATTTACCAATAACTTATTTAAAGTGCTTAAATTCAAATGTTCATAAAGTAACAGTTATACTCTAGGAATTGAAAACATAATTTTAAAGCTGGTCCCATGTGAAAATGAATCTTAAAAACTTGATATAAATATCAATGTAATATGAGTAAGAAAGATGTCAGTCTGTTCTCTCATTTCTCCTAACAGATAGACATAGAATCATAGAACAGTTAGGGTTGGAAAGGACCTTAAGATCACCTAGTTCCAACCCCCCTGCCATGGGCAGGGACATGTCTCACTAAACCATGTTGCCCACGGCTCTGTCCAACCTGGCCTTGAACACTGCCAGAGATAGAACATTCACAGCTTCCTTGGGTAACCCATTCCAGTGCCTCACCACCCTCACTGGAAAGAACTTCTTCCTTATACCTAATCTAAACTTCCCCTGTTTATGTTTAAACCCATTACCCCTTGTCCTACCACTACAGTCCCTAACAAAGAGCCCCTCCCCAACATCCTTATAGGTCCCTTTCAGATGCTGGAAGGCTGCTATGAGGTCTCCACGCAGCCTTCTCTTCTCCAGGCTGAACAGCCCCAACTTTCTCAGCCTGTCTCCATATGGGAGGTGCTCCAGTCCCCTTATCATCCTCGTGGCCCTCCTCTGGACTTGCTCCAACAGCTCCATGTCCTTCTTATGTTAAGGACACCAGAACTGGACACAATACTCCAAGTGAGGTCTCACAAGAGCAGAGTAGAGGGGCAGGATCACTTCCTTTGACCTGCTGGTCACACTTCTTTTGATGCAGCCCAGGACACGGTTGGTTTCTGGGCTCAAGCGCACACTGAAGCCGGCTCATGTTCAGTTTCTCATCAGCCACCACCCCCAAGTCCTTCTCCACAGGGCTGCTCTGAATGTCTTCTCTGAGCAGCCTGCAGCTGTGCCTGGAATTGCATATTTAAAATAAACCAAGAAATTCACTGACCGTTTATTTATACTCATAAAGCATTTCTCTGCTTGTTATATGTAAGAAACTGAGCCTTTACTTTATATTTACCAGGAATTACTTCAAAACAAGGAATTTCTAATAATATTTCAAAAAATACTTTGCATTTGATAAAAGGAAAATTAGTACAGCTGCCAACTTTCTTGGCCCTTGGTGAAATCTATTTGTGTTTATAGCTACCATTATATTACTGTTAAAAATCCTAGGTAAAGTTGAGATTTCAAATGAAATTCCACAGATAGCACAACCGTAACTGTGTGTGGCACCTAGATGAGAATCCTAGTCCAGTCAAGAAGGGCACTAACTCTGTGTACAAATACCTTCCACAACTCTGTAGTTATGTGCATTAACTTTTATTTCACCAGCATCCTCTTGTTCAGTCTGTGATCGGACTATAATTTCATCAACATTATTTGAAGCTACAGTATTGAAAAAGCCTCAGTCTTCCTTTTCTTACCTCTTCTTGCAGTGATGGAATCTGTATCTACATGCACAAAAAAGTAATCTTGGAGCCACCTCATCTGTGGGCACTCACAACTTCCCTGTTTTTATCAGTGATCTTGGATGGGAAACTTTGTGACAAGATTCCATCATTGCAGAGGGTATATAATGTGAAGCATTAAGAAAGCATTTCTGTTCCTCAGTCGTCTCATTCACGAAGGATCTGTAAACTCCATAAATTAACTCTACAAAGCAGTGTGAATATCAAGGTTTTGCTTTTCTTTCAGCAGTTACAACAATGTCCTAAAGTTTTGTTTGATGGATTCAGACTTCCAAAAGAAGCAGTTGTCCTCTGGTGTCCTCTTTTCACCAGACTCCAGACTCCTGCAGACATCAAAGGCAAGGCAGCTTTGCACAGAATTGAGGTGCTGTCCTGCAGTTAAATGGTGTTAACTAATTTTGCTGTGTACTAATCCTCTCCAAGAGATTTTGGCTATTCTGAAGATAATAGACATTTTAAAAAGAAGAAATAACAGGAAGGAAAACAACATTCATCACTGTACTTCAATGCCTTCTCCAAAACATTATGGTGGACAATATGTAGACCTGCATTTCCTAGACCCACCGTTTCTAGACCCATTTGGAAGTCCACAAATTCAGACCCTAAATTCTTATGTCAAAACTGGTGAAGGTGGAGGAGACCATTTCGTACGGTAGAAGGACCAAGTTTTAACAATCTATAGACATTAAGTGATACTAATGATCTGATCCTTCATGAGATCACCTTGTCCTTGCCTGCTCCTCCTGGCACTGGATGAGGCTGATGTCCAAAGGTGGTGCAAAAATGGCCAAACAGCATTGTGTGCCTTGTACAGGAGATTACCATGGGGTGGATAACATTTCTGGCTCCAGAGCTGTTGAATTGTACTGCTCATGCAGAGCCATCTCTGAAAACATAGTGTGACACTACATTCTGTTGTGGCTTCATGACCAATAGCTGTGGGGTTGTGTTCTGCTGTACAATGACTCTCCTTACTCTGCTGCAGTGTCCTACTTTCATGTTCTGGTTTGACAAATGTTGAGGGGAAAAAAAACCCAAAAAACACAAGCAAAAACTTCAAGCTCCTCAACAACAGAACCATCAATAAAGAAACAAGTGACTACTCTATAATTTGTTCTTTAACATTCTTAAGGTGTTATGGAAAATAAATAAGACTCCAATCTTGTAACTCATTCTTATATACCTGAGGTAATAAAACATGCATTTTTGTATGTTAAATTTTTGCTTCAAATAGCCTTGTAACAGTATTATCCAAAAGACGAGCTGCAAATGTTGGGTTTGGGGTTTTTTTTGTTTCTTTTCTTTGATTTTGTGTGTGTGTGTGTATGTTTTTTTTTTGTGGGGTTTTTTTTCTTTCTTTGTTTTGGGTTTTTTTTTTTTTGCTTTGTTTGCTGTTCTCTATTGTAAGCAAAGATGTAAGAAACAGATTTTGTTTTAAGATCTACAGCAAATAGGACTTATATTTAAATGTTTACATTGAATATTAGAGATGTTAAATAATGTGTGAAAGACAAATGGATTAAGTCTTCAGAACAGTGAGAGCTTAGTTTTGATCGTGTTTTCTGAGAGGAAAAAAACGAACTCTAAAATGTAGGTTGTTAATTCTCTGAAATGTGATCAGAGCTGCAGAGTGAGAAGATGTAATGGTCTGACAAATACTGGGGCATTTGAAGAAAAAGTTAAAAATATGTAAAGCACCAGAAAACTGAAGGTTTATGGCACAGCATACTTTAGAGAAGAAAGGATTATACAATTATCTTGATGACTTCCATAGTCTCAGGATAGCCCATATCAGGCAATGGAATCATCTACACTGGCAGAGACCTGAGTCAGCAAACCCAGTGTATGTATAGCATACATTGTTTGGATTATACTGGCTTAGGTACATAGCCCTGAACTAGTACTAAACTGTAGACCAAAAGAGTAGTTTGTACTTCGAGTTCAAAACAATCCTGGCTATCCAACAAGTTGATTGAACTAACTAGTTAGGAATACTGCTTTACCATGGGTCTAATTCCCAAATATCACAGATCCACAGTGTGGAACCTTGCTAGTTTTAGTGTCTTTGAGTCAATGCAAGCAATGCAGTGAGAACATTTTAAAGCACAGGATATCTGGATCATGCTTGCATAATAGCATTTCATACTATTCATAGTATTTCATCTGGTCTTACTACTCTGCCCTACCAGAGTACCCAATTATATAATATGAAACTATTGATAACCATGGTGTTCCTCCCCAGGAAGTCTAATTTTTATAGTCTGGAAATGGAGAAACAGAAATGCTGAAGTCTTATTCATGGGTCTGATCTCTCTGTGCAGTTATATCATCAGTCTTCCTAGTGTAGCTGCAAACTGATTATACCAATAGTTATCCTGGTACTCATCAACTATTTTGATCAGGGAAGTCAGCTCTTCTGTCAAAAGAACTATTTGCTGTTGCACTCGGATGCCTTGGTGTTTGACTGTCATGGCAATGTCCTAAAAATCATTTTGTCTCTTGAGATGATTGACAAAACATCTTGTGGTTAGAACAAGCCTGAGACATACAAGATTGCAGCAAAGCCAAGATCAGAATTCAAAATTAGTTATATCCCAGTGCACTTAACAAAATCTCCATGGGCTTATTCATAAGAAAAAATTTAGGAAACTTAGGACAATGAAAGTATGCAGAAATCCAAATACTAACACTCTCAGTCATGATAAGAGAAGTAGATATAAAACTTGAGAAATCCTACCTCAGGAATCTATCCTGCTCAAGGAGAAACAATACCCAGCAATCAGAAAATTTGCTTGAAATTATTCTGTGAAGAAAAGGACATTTACAAAGGGATTCATGGGAATTAGAACAGAAATCCAAAAACCAAATAGGATTTGATGATGAAGCTCCTAAACATAACTTACAAAATGCTCCCCACAGTTTAGGTCTATTAGAATACATTATAAGGACATATGACAAATCACCTATAATCTCTATATAAATACAATGCCTGGAACTCTATTCATGGAGTAGGGATATGACAAATTAGATCTGTTACAAGAGAAGTTCCCCAACCAAGAAATTTGCCAAAACAGACGACAAGATAGGAGTATGCAAAAACAAGGAAATAAAGGTCAGAAGGATAAGCAAGTGCATCAGCACCCTGGCTCCTCTTTTGTACGTAAATGCTACAGTAAAAATAATTAAAAGTTTTGGAAGAAGATAAAGAAGTAGATTTGCACATGAGCAAAATGCTGCAAGACTGATTTCATGGCTGAAGACCTATTAGCTATACATGGGAGCTGTTGTCCTGGTGTGATCATAGCAGGAGTCAGGCTTGGAAAGCTGAATGAGAAGTAGTACATTCAGGGATGTATAAGCTGTTAATAGCATTAGAAACAATGAAACAATTTAAAACAGAAAAGCTAGCTGAACATTCATAGAAATAAATTACATGCTCCAAGAAATGGACTAGGACAGTCATTATAAGCAGGTTTTTTAGTGGTCAAGATAATACTTGTCAACAAGTGGAGAAAAACAAGTGATTCATACAAAAGACGTGATGTAGACAAGACTTACGTGGGGAGATATGTATTAAAAACCTAGTGTGGGAACTATGCAAGTGAAGCATGAATATCAAATAACATTTGATTAATATCTCTTTTTATTGTGCTTCCATCTTTGCATTTAATTTCTGAATTAAATTTTTTTGGTAGTGGATTCTGCCATTCACCAGCACAGACATTTTTCTGAACTTTGCCTTTCAAGAAATATTTTCAACTTTAATGTGTCCCAAAATCCGTTTAATACATTTCCACTCTTCCCAGAAAGCACTGCAAATTGTTTCATTTATTTCTATAGTCTTCAGATCAGACACATGGGACTGAAAGATAAATGTATTACATACTTCAGAATGAATGGTTAAAAAGAGAGTGCAGTAAGATTAATGTATTTGTAACTATTGTTTCCACAGTGCCAATAAAGAATAAGTAGGATAACAGATTGCTACTCAAGACAATATATCCTTAAAATATATCACTTGAAAAGGGTTGCATTATTCTTAACGACAGGGATATTTTTTTCATTAATATGACATTTTTCAAGAAAGTTTACATGCTCTGAAGGCCTCCAGCAGAGACACCTGCTGATGCCCTCAACAGCTATTCATAAATGTGATGTATGCACCTTGACAAAATATAGTGCTTTAAATAAAACATATTTAAGTATTAGCACTGTTATTAGTGCTTTGAGAACAGACATTCATTCTCCCTTGCATTATGCATTTGCATTTACTAGACAAATTGTAAATTTCTCTACACCTTCACCCACCCATTGTCTGTCCAACAGAAGTAAAGGCAGAGGCAGAAGAAACTCCAGCTTGGAATAGCAATCCCTCAACAGCAAGATTAATATAAGGATACAATTATACATGCTGTTCATAACTTATGCCACCCTACCATCCAGGCAGATCCATGAACTGATCCAGCCCATGCTATTTTGGATGCTTTATATATGTCCATCTCTAACCTGGTACAGCAGGCTGAGCGGCCAGGAGAGGCTGCCATGCTCAGGGATGATGCCAGCACTGCTGGAGTATGACTGCAGCCTTCAGACTGTTCATCCAGAGCTGGATGAATAGTGCCCAATCTCATGCTGAAATCAGTTCACTGCAGCCAAATTTGAACTCACTTTACTTTCCTCCTGTGACCAGAACTTTCCTCTCCACCTCCCCCTTCTCCCCCCAGCCCCCCATTTTAAGGCTATGCATGCTTGTTCATCAAGTATTTGCAGGGGAACAGCTGTGCTGCTGATCCAATCAGCCAGGCAGCACAAGGTGACTCAGAGCTGACAGGTCACAAATAAGTAGCAGAGCACAAACAGCAAGTGCTTATTTAAAATTAGTTGTGGTCAATGACCACATAATTTAAAATTAGATGTGGTCAAAAACTAAGACAATTTTTTATTGTCTTAAAAAATTTACACAAGACAATAGCTGGATAATTTCAGATAATATGTACATCTGAGAAAATTGTTCTCTGTTTGTGGATATTCTCTGAAGTCATATTGATCAAATGACTTCTGAATTATTTATTCAGCTGTGCTCTTTACCTTAAAACCAAGCATTATCAATTTTTCTTCCTGTATCATATTATGGAATCAAAATATACGCAAAAAATACCATGACTCAAATGGCATGGAAGTGGCCCATCAATGTGCATTAATCTGTCCTACAATGTAGAGAAAGATGTAGAGAGGTTGCGACTGCAAAGTTAGAAAGTGATTCTGCCTTCACTGGCATCTGCAAAACTGTAAAGAGAATCTTCCTTTAGCTACAGAATGCAGCCTGGAGTTTGAAGAGCAGAATACCACCATTCCAATTTAGATTCAAAATGTAAGTTTTCTACTCTCACATTGTTGCTTTCAAACAAAGCCACTATTTGTGTATATATCAAAATTGAGACTTAAATATCCAAAGTGAATAATAGCAAAATTAAGTAGTTATGTTGCTGGAATAACATAAATGGTCTGGGGAAGAATACTCAAACTTGAAACAGAATTTCCTGGGAAAAGATAAGAATTTTGTTTCTTTTTTTACCACTGAACTATACAGAGAACGGTAGACTTCACAAGGGGAAGAAACAACTGTATCATAATAAAAACTTATAGTCAAGACAAATAAATACTTAAGTGCTTTGTAGTACACCTAAGTTATTAAAGTTAACAAACTTCAGAGGTTTTTTCCCCCTTCTCATTAATACATTATTACAAAGAAAATATTGTGATTTAAGGTGGACAAAGCGAGCTCCTTTCATGAGGCTAGGTACAAAATGAGTGTTAAACCCTTCAAATAAAAGAGCCAGAGATTTCCCATGGGTTCCTCAGTCCATTAATCTCCCTGTCATTCCTATCCAGCTTTTTCATATTTTCCTTGGACTTGGTGACAAACAGAATGCTTGCAAGGCTCCAAAGTACCATTGTTAAAATAACAGATAACAAGGACAAAGCTCAGCATCACCTTGCCCCGAATGATACCTGATTAGAAGGTTTTCTTATAAAAATCATGCTTGAAAAATGTACTCCCAAATATCATGTGAGAAGAATTTCCCTTTTAGTTATGTGACTTCTTTTGACTTCAGAGAGAATAGCAAAACCTGTGACAAATGCTTGAACTTTTTACTTTTAGTGGCTTTACACAGTAAAATTTGGGAATCACCACTCTGAAATTGTTTCCATCTGTGGTTATCAACACAACTGGAAAATACAGGAAAATATTTAAAAAGTATTAATCAATGGTTTCTTTCAAATATTTCCATTGCGTTTCAAATTAATACCTTTGTTAATTCAAACTAAGTCTCAATGGTGCTGAGGACTCCTCATTACATGACACTCTACCAAAATTTGCTATCTTCCTCTCATGTTCATGTTATGTAGATGAATAACACAGCTACTGGTCTTCCAACATGCTCACTATATGGAGAAGAACAGTGAAACATTTAGCAAGATGTTTTTTCCTTACCAGTTTATTTTAAAAACTCTACCTTTAATATCAAAAATTAATCTGCAATGAAGCTAACTGATTGGATATAACAGAAGCCTTCGGCTACAGTCAGGGTTTATTAGGACATAGTTATTGACACACAATATTATGGAAGCTTTAAAAATAAACCATTTGGTGATGTATGGAGTTATGGCATCTATGGAGGGGAACATCTCTGCTTCCAGGAAGCCTTTGATGAACTAATAACATGGGAGAAGAACCGAGTACTTTTGTCCTCTCTCCCCATTCCCTGCTCTGGGGTAAAATCTATCCTGTGTGGAAAAAAAAAATCAATACATATATTTCTTCTTTCAAATCACTGCTGGCAAATTAGATCCACATTTCTTTGAGAGAAATTGCTTTAGTGAGAAGCATCTCTACCAAATGCGATTTCAAATACCTTGTTTTTCAAAGTTTTTCATGTTTGCTTATATAGAACATTTACTATACAGGAAGAGTTATCCTCTGTACTATATTTGTTGACATAATCTAGAGGTATCTTAGTAGCATATTTCATATTTTGAAAGATATTTTGACTACATGTGCTTATTTGATACAGTTTGGGGACTTCAGATGTATTTGACTTGTAAACAGCTATGAATGATGACCAGACTTTCAAACAAGATATACAAAAATAACTACATTTTCCACAGCCCTTGCTGATGGATGGTGGGATATAAGAACCTTTAGTGGAACTCACTGATACTTGAGAAGATGCAGGCACCTCAGTACGCAAAGACAGTAAAAGACTTATTAACTGTTGACTGAAATGGCCTCATATAGAGAATACTTAGTGCTGTCCTGCAGTCTTAGAGCCACTTGGAAAGTGTCACAGTGACACAGCAGACAAACAGCAGAAATAAGCAGGCCAGCCAAAGTCATACTTACATCACTTATAATGGGATCTCTCAGCACACAGCTGTTGAATTTCACAAGCATGGATGAGTAATTTAAGATTAGGTATCATTTTGAATGTATTGTCCTATGATGCAAGATCATTTCCAGCAGGTATGAGACTATGCAGCTATTACGTTTAATAAGTTTACAACTTAGAAAAGCTTCCTTTCTTTTTCTTCTGCTAAGTGGGTAGGAAGGCACCATGCAGGACAACCTAAGGGAAGCTTTAATTTCTGCACATTTAGTGGCAAAGTAGTCACAGTAGCAAATTGCAGTTGTTTAAATGAGCCCTGGAAACTTGAAATACAGAAAAAATGTTTAGCAACATATTTAATCATAAAATTCTTCCCTTCTTCCTATTCCCATGAAGGGCCACAGCTGAGTAAGAGGCATGGGTGATGGCATGCTATCTCCATCTTCAGTGCACCCCCACTTACTGAAGGTGAGCATCTGCACTGACACTAGAGTGCAACCCCAGGCTCTGGTAGTTTGGGTTTAATGTGTGAGATGAGAGGGAGAAGGCTTAGATCATTTTGGAGCTCATTCAGTTGATCTGAAATTTTACCTGCTCATTGTTTTCCCGGGTGTTCAGCTGGTAGATGATGGCTATTAGTCCCATTGGTCTTTCCCCATAGTACAGAGTCACTGCAAGAAATTTATTCAGAGAGAGAAATAAGGCTTTTCATCCATGAGGAGCAGCTGCAAACAGCCACCTCATTAACTGCTAACAGGCCCTGCGGAGGAGCAGGGAGCACAGCACAGTCAGCTGGAGAAAAGCAGGTCCTCAGGCTGCATTGTACTCAAGGACCAAATTCATAAAAGCAAGGGAAGGCATAGAGGTGAGTGCCATGGTTTGGAGCTGCACTAAGTGGCCTGAGCAATTCTTGCTCACCAAAGGCTGTGAAGAGCATTCGTCACTGAAGGAGGTTGTCAGCGCTTTCATTTCCATGCTTCTGCCTCCATTCCAGCCTCCTCAGTCTTTTGCATAAATGACACTACCAGTATATAGTTACATTCAACTTTCTGGGGAAAGCAGAGAAGTTCATCATTAACCATCAACAAGTTGGCATCCTCTGCCCATAAAGACCTGTCAATGTAGGTACAGACTAAATTTCTTATTTATAAAAAGAAAGCATTAATTTTCATTTTAATGTCAAACTAATAGAAGAATGAATATCCTTGGACAAAGAAACTCTCCACTGATGTCTCAGGCTGCAATGCATGCTTGCTGAAAGCCAATCTATTTCACACTGAGTTTTATTAAAATTATTCCACATCATTTCAAGGCAGGGAAGATGAGTAAAAAGGCTGGCAAGCTAGCTGTGCTATCTTCTATGGGGTGTATTGGGAACAACTTCCTGAACCATCAGGTAATGTTTTACAGCTTCTGAGATCATATTACTTCTTGTCAGTCACAAGTTCAGGAAAAAAATGGAGCTCTAGTAAGTAGAGATGATGGGGATTTATAGGGGCATGCAAATAATACATAAACAGAGAATGAAGGACTGTATAGGCATATAATAATATTTCAGAAAATGTTTTTAGATATTTAATAGTAACCCTAAGTATTATTTACTAGTATCCCTGTAAGTATTCTGTTTATCTTTTGTAATACCTTCTCCTCTCTTTCCACCCCCCCCTGCCTTTTGGGTGTTTTTTTAATACAGTATTTGACTGAAAAGCCACACATCCTTCCCCTATCATTACATTGTTTTCTTTTTACCTGGATATTATATTTCAATCTGTTTTGGAAAAATTGTTTTCAGCTTATCCTGCAGTTACCATAAGTGAGAAGATGCCTTTAAATAATGACAAGCTATGTAATATATATTTATAGAAAAATCTGACCGCTCCCGAAGTGTACAGAGAGAGTTATAATAAAGGCATCCTGTTTTGGATAAAAAATTTTGGAGCATGGTGAAAATAGGCTGCATAATTTCAAATAAACACTGGTGTTACATGAAAAAGTTAATGTTTCTTATTGGATTTCTAAATCTTATTTATAAAATCTGTATAGGAAAAGTAGAACTTTCAAAAGCACTGACCTTTGGCTATTGTTCAACATTCCTTAATTTGTGGGCACCTGTTTGGATATCTTCCAGTGGACGTTCTCTAGAAAGTATACAAACATGCCATCAATGGTTTTTCAAGGTCCTTTAAAAGTAACCTGTAAATGCCCAAGGTCTCTGGTTGAAAATTACTGGTCTATTCTTTTGTCTGCTACAACAAATCTTTATAGTCTTAAAAAATACCAGTATTTCGTTTCCAAAGAATGTTTAACACAAGTATTTCACTGGTTATTATATCCAGTCATTTAGTGGCTTCCTTATTAATGTAGTCTTATTAGCACAGTAAGGAATGTAACTTCAAAATGCTTTTGATATTGACTGTCAGTGCATAAACATATCAGTAGCATAAAACCAGCCATGAAAAAGCCGAAAGAGTCTTACCTAGTCCATAAATATAACAAACCAAGTTATTCCACTTGCTTTCTTACGTCCAGTTGACAGTGGTCACTTCATGATTGTATTTGTCATTACAAGATGTCTTTCTTGCATTCATCTATAAAACAAAAGAGCAAATAGGACATTAAAACTTGAACTTACTGGAAATAAAAGCCATGGAATCTTGAGTTCAGGCTTAAGGTCAACACATTAAAAATTAGAAAGCCAAAACAAATTCCTGAGAAATAAAACCTGCAATGACTTTCAATTTGCAAATCAATTATGAAATTAAAATGGCTTAAAAAAAAAAAAAGAAAAAAAGAAAAAAAAAGAAAAAGATGTCAATGATAAAATTTTAAATCTTAATATTCTATGATTTTACTACTGTATTTTCTTCTTGTGAATTAAAAAAAAAAAAAATTGCAATTCCATGACCAGTTCGTGTGCAAAAACACCGAACAACTTAGTTTTTCCAAAATGTCAGAAATACAGAAAAGCCTTTTTTTCTCTTTCCCCCGCCTAAAACAGGAATTATCCCTAAGTTGAAATGAGCGCATTTTAAAATTTATAACACACCAGCATTTGAGTTGCTTCTGAATGAAAGCACTGGTGTTTGGAGATGTGTATTTCTTCATCTCATTTAAAAAGCACTTTGTCTCTATAGCATGAAATACTTTCCCTCCAATAGGTGGAATGAAGGCTGCTAGCCAAAAAGTTAATCTGTTCAACAGTAGAAGAATTTGTCAAAGCTTGATCTCCAGCTTATTCTCCCTCTAAAAACCATTGGTTCATAGAAAGTTGATGGGGTTTTTCATTTACTGAGGCACTGCTATATTTAATAACAGTATTCCAACATGTGCTATTGATCTCTGTATTGTAACAATTCTTACAATTCAGTCTGTCACATGAATATATTTTTACCAACATTTTCCACAAGAGCAAGGCCATGCACACACATAGTTAAAGCAAATGTAAGGGGAATATTCTGTATGGTTCTATGTTACTAAAATCTGAGAAATACTTAAACCAAAATGACATATTTATTGAGCAAATGTACTTATTTAGATCCCATTTCATTTGGGCTATGCTTATACTATGAAACTGAGTTTAAATTCAGATTTAGAATTTTAAGGCCAACATAAATCTAAAATGTCTGTTGACTTCCATCTGACACATCTGGATACACCCATGCAACTGAGAAGAGAATTTGCCCAACTGAAGACAATTTCCTGTGCAGTGTTTATGTGAAAGATTCAAGGGTCTCCACTTTGAGCAAATTGAGACTAAATATAATGAGAGCTCTGGGAACCAAAACTCTTCCATGAAGAGTACATCTATGGAGAAAAGAAAAAAAAAAAGGGGGGGACAAAAAGTGGAGAAAGAAAAAAAAAAAGTTGCAGACAAATCTAGGAGGGAAAATAAATGAAAGGGGTATGGAAAAAAAAAAAAGGGTGGGGGAAAAAAAAACCTAACCCAGCAGCAGATTCACTTCAATTCAGAAAGGTAAGACACTTTTCCTGGCTGATCAGAAAAGAGTTTCTGATATATCAGTAAAGAAATAAGTTAAGCCACATAGCCAGAATGCGTCCCCATTCTCCAAAGGAGAAATAAAACCTGCCAGCCCAGTTTAGTTGGTGGAGATGGAATTGTCTTATAAAATCACTACTGCATCTTCTTAAGGATGTACGTGTTGGAATCTTACTAATCTTTATCCATCCTTTGTCTCAGAAGGTGTGCACCAGGAGGTACTTTGGCTTATCTCAGGGCAAAGGGAGACAAGGAGATGCTTTGTCTGTGTGGACATCTTTGGAGCACCTTTTGCTTCCTCTCCCGTGAGCACTTTGTGTTTGTGGGCTGCATTATTTGCTGTGATCTTATTCCCTCTTGACAAGTAATTTCCTGTGCTGTACAGCTAGTATGTAAAACTGGTCTGCTATTGACAGGGACCTAGAAAGTAGGAAAGCAGAGGTGATTCAAAGTCATCTGCCACCCACCCCATCCTTTTCTATGGGTGTATGATTTTTTCTTTTCTTTTTTTTTTTTTAATACTGTCAAATGCTTTGCTTGAAAATAATTCCTGCAATATTTTGGATTCCCACTTGTTTGACAAATATGAGAAAGCCAAAGTTAAAGGGATTTGTTATCACAGAATCAACTCCAGACACTAAACGTGAGCCATACCCAACAGGACTGCTTTGTATTCTGGAAAATTGTTTCCTAGTCGGAAAAAAAATTCCCATTAGGGGATGCTACAGGTGGCACATTAGACATAACCATTCAGACTGGGTACAATAACAGAATCCCTGCTGAGTGTAAAAACATTTTTTTATTGCTAGTAGAAGTTAAGAGGAATCAATATCAAAAACCTTTGTAACTATGATTGCCTTTCCTGGTATGATCCAAGGTCTCTCCCACCCCACTTTGCAAAGCAAATTTCCCAGGCAGTCATGAGCCCATTGCACCTCTGGCACAGTACTGGCAGTAAGGACTTAAAGGATCTGCTTTTCCACCACCTTTTTCCCCAGCACGTATGTTTAATGAAAAAATATCAGGTTTCCTTGTACTGGAACTGCTTCAGAGAGAGAACAGATATATTTCAAAATCAAAGAACAATCTTAGAGCCTAGTCTAGTGCATTAAACAGCAGTCTTCCATAAGGAAAGATTGCTGGCTTTTCACGATTAATAAATGAAC
>NW_009911561.1:0-26854 GCF_000696875.1 Nestor notabilis | reverse complement strand
CAAGTCTCAGTTCAGAATGTTTACTCATGAGTGATAACAAGGAATCAAAGGAGGAATCATCAGTAAGTAGGAAAATAGACACCTGCACAAGAAGTTATGTTGCTGTAAGAAGTCTCAAATATTAAAAGGCCTGCCAAATTAAAATAAATAAATAAATAAATAAAAAATTGTTCAGTGTAAGAGAAAGCTGCAAACTAAAGAAAATACTCAACCAAATATGTCTACACAAGGCCATTTTTCAAATGGTATTAGAATAGACAAATTATAACACAAAAAAGTCTGTAGTTTTAGCAGATGATTACTAACTGCCCTAATTAAGTGGCTTTAATTGACTCCATTGAAGTCAAGAGACAATGTGTACATATATTGCTGCAAGACTCAGTAATCATAATTTCTGCAAAGTAGCTTTTAAATGAGTTATCCTGCAGCTTTCATTATCTAGATAGCTGTTTTCAATCCCTGATTTACAGATCCCCAGGGGCCATGGATTACTACTGCTGCACAGAAGGTGACTAAGAAAAGCATGTTTACTGTCAATACACTTTTCCTGGAAGCTTTGAAGGATCTCAAAATTCAGAAAGATAAAGAAGAGAAAGGGGGCAAAGGGAATACACTTTTTCTGCTTTATTACTTTATTATGGATTTCTAACTTTCTGATCACTTTCAAACATGGAAAGGTATCTTCTTGCTTTCCCCTGAAGAATTAATTTTGTTCCCCTTCTTAATTAAAGAGAAAAAATATTAAGAAAAAAAAAATTAAGGCACTAAACCAAATCATTTTAACATGTACAACTGTTGCTCCTAAAACAGATTTTCTACTCCTTATAACTTTACCTAATGTCACTATTGAAAGTGGGCAACTTCAACTAAAACTTGTTTTTCAGAGAGTCTGAATAATAAAACTCCATCAAAAATCAAATTAACCTATGGTGTCACTATTCAGCAAAACTTTTAATAACTGAAGACACAGCCTTATAGCAGGAGGCATCAAGGCCTCTTGTTTTATGTTTTCTCATTTAGCCCCATAACTCTTTCATTTAATCTTAAAATCTGACAAGAGCAATTAGCCTCTCTTCTTCCCATGAAATCACTTTATGCATTTGCAGCCTGTCGCTTTACTGTCTTTCCTTTCTTCCAAGCTGAATAAGTTCAGCTTTCCTGCAGTCCCACATTATAAATCCTTCTCTCTTTTCTTTGCACTCTTCCCAACTCTCTTATTTATCTTGCTTTTCAGAAATATTGTGCTTGAAAGCTTAATGTAGCATTTTAAATGTTACCTTCCCAGTTCGAAATTGAAAAGACTATATTTTTTTATTTATAGCTTGTGTTCCAAAGGGAATCAAAAACTCAAAGTGGAGAACTGATCTAAAGTATAAAAGCCTTGTACTAGAGTAACTACTTTAAGACTATTTTAATTCAAATATATGGAAAAGCTGAATTAAAAGTATGTGTATATAAGTAGCTCAGCCACTTCTGAGTCTTTGGACATTTACCATTTTTTTTAACTCAATACTTATTTATATTTATTTCTTGTACAGTTTCACCTAAAAAAAAGAAAAAAAAATGTAATTTGTTCTATAATTTGTTCTCATTTACTTTTTTAATACCTTTGCTCCTTTTTTTCCTGAAGATATCCAAGAAAACAGTTGGTAGCCAATGTTCTATGGTAGGTTTCATTTTTCCTCCTCTAAATAAACTGAGGAAATAATCTGAAGTCTACTTTTCCACCCTTGGTGAATCACAGAATGTTTTTCTCTTCAACTCTGCAATGCTCATTTTCTTTATTATTTTGTTCTGTGGGGGAAAAGAAGCTCATTAAATTACAGTCACATTTCTTTAGATACTGCAATAAAATTCACATGGGTCAAGACTGACAATTCTGACACCATTTTCTCAGTTTTATTTACTGGTTCTGTGAAGCAAATGCAATAGTTACAGTCAGCTGTGAGATTGGCAGTGTAGTTGCTGTTTGGAAAAGAAATAAAGACATAAAAGTACCGTCCACATTTGAAATCAAACTTTCAGGGGTGTTGTGCCTGTATACTACAAGTGCAAAGCTTTGAACCCATTTCTCTCCTTACCTTATTTCTGCCAACTCAGCCTGGTGAGCAGTAGGTGATACTTTCTTCAGCACAAGGAACTGCACAGAAAAGAAATATACTAAAACTACAGGGAACAACAGTGCAGCACAAAACTAAAACAAGATAGAGACAGCCAGGAAAACTACTGAAGCAACAAAGACTTGAACAACTGCAAGAAGGGATAAATAAATATAGGCAATGTGTAGATATCTGTTTAAATTCTGCCAGCCCCATGGAAATTAATATGAAGTGACACTGCAAGCAGTAACACCACAGTTGAAAACAACTCTCCAGCTAACCCAGCTAGTATGGTGCCAAGTGGTTAGACAGCCTCTGGTAGACATTTTTTCCCCAGAACCTGTTGGAGGAGAGATGATTAGATAACTAAAGAGCAAAAAATTCACAAATAGACATTGCAGCTTACTGGAATGCCTGTGTGTCTCACCTTGCTCACTACATTACTGCAGTTCCTTGGGGAGCACAGCACAATGAACACTATCACCACCCTAGAAGCATAAGAACAGCCAGACAAGTTCCCTGAGGTTTCCCTCAACTGCATGTAGGGATAAGGGTCCAGGTGATGGCATTTAAGTAAATCTGCTGCTAAATAAATTCTTCTTGAGCAGCCTTTAATACAGATTTAGCTGTGACAAGAAAGATAAGGTTGAGTCCATAAAATGTAGTCTTGTGTCAAGTAAAAACAAAACCAGGAACACTGTATATATCAAAATACCCTCATAAAGCAAAGGGGTGAGGATTTGACAGAACATGGGAGCACTTTATACTCTTATAAATGTGATTATTAGTGAGAACCCTAGATTTTATTATGCTGCAGCTTGTACTAGTCCCTCTCCTGGTTACAAAGCAGCAGTTTGCACCGCCTCAGTGTTTTGTTCTGCACATGGGTATGCAAATGTATTCTCCCATTCCTCCGAGTGTCTAAGGAGCAAATATACTTCAAATATACTTCAAAGACTGGGTATGTAGTTTTACAAAATTCATGTTGCAGCAGGTACCATAAATTAGCCTCCTGGAAAGTAACAACATTTTTGAGTTATTTCTGGTGGAGGAAAAGAAGTTTGAAAAAGTTGTGAATTTTTTACAGTTCTTACAAGAATTGTCATGTAAAATTTATTTTACTCTCTGTGCTTTTTTTGTTTGTGATTTCCAAACATTTGTTCACTTAGTTATTTAATTAAGAAAATAATTATGTTTAACATCGGTGCCTTTGTTTGGAAGTGTGTGTACTGGATTGTAGATGGTTTTGTCACACTGCAGACTGTGACAAACTAAAAAGTAGCAGGTTACTGAAGGATTTAGAAGTTGCCAGCAGAGGCTGGAGACTGTGAAAGGCCACCACGACCTCCTGGGCTCTGCCCAGAGCTAACAAACATAAAATACCATATGTGGCAAGAAAAATAGTGTTGCAGAAACCCATTAAAAAGGCAACATCTGTGGTAGCTCTCTTTGCCTGGAAAATTAAGAGGTTGTATGCCCCCATAATATGCTTTCCAATATCTTTATACAAGATATTCTTGAAGGAATATTAAAAGTGCTGCATGCCAGAAAAATTATATTGATTTCACACCAGACATAACAGAATTTTCTTTCCTTAATCCCAAGAAACTCAGACTGGGGTTTCACACCAGCAGATGGCCTACACACCACTTCCCCCAAACATTTTTTCATAGCCAAAAGTCAAGATTTGTGGAACTCAAAAGAAATAACTTTAATTTCCCTGATTAAACCCAAGATACTGACCTGAGAACTGTACATGCGCCCCTCACCAGACAGCTACATAAGGGTTCCACCAGTTCAAGGATGTGAACTTCACTAAGTTGGACTGCTCAGCTCAGCCCTGTGCGCAGCTCACATGCTGTTGAAGTCAATAAAAAATTTCCTCAAATAGGTTCTGAAAGGGGTTGGACTGCTCAGCACCAGGCTGCCATGCTCAGAATACAGGATATGTATCAACAGAACATGTTTTAGAGCCTATAAATAAGAAAACAATGCAGAATGTATGCATTTCCCTAACTACAGCAAAAAGAACACAAAAATATTAATGTAATTATATGAAAAATACCTATTATTGCAAATTTCCTTTTCATGCTTTCATGCTGATTCATTCTCTCAGTAAGCAGTTCCACTGCTCTTTGCCATCCATATGTCTGTATGTGCATACATTCAGATATATGTCTGTATGTGCATACATTCAGATATATGTATGTACAAACACATATGCAGTTTTTTATTTCTGCACCACAGGCCAACTTTACTTCTCTGCCTCTTCAATAAATAGATGACAAAGAAGGATATATGCCTTTGCAAAGGCACTGTATTCTGGATCATTGCTCTTTGCTGTTTTTCAGCTGGATGTCACTTCAGATTACCTAGTGTCATCCGAAGTGCAACACAAGCCCAACAAACCAATTTCTATACTTCTTTAATATATCTGCATTCACTGACACCATATGAGGTATAAATAAATACACATATTGCCCTAATACATTTACAGTAATATAAGTCTGGAAAAATAATCTTTCTTCTGCATTAACAATCAAATCACACACTGAGCTAAAGTAAACCTTTAAGGAAAATACTTAAAGACTGGAGGACGAGCGAAGTATCTAAAATTTGGCTAAGTAATGAGTAAACAGGTACATGAACTACATATAAATATTCGATGAGTTAAGTTGGAAAAAAAATATGTAGGGTAGTGTAAGGGTGTATAGCTTAAAGCCATGTGAAGAAATCTCCTCAACAATAAGACATATTAGATTGGGGAATAGTCTCTCAAGAAAAGAAGTATTAACCCTTTGATTTAGATAAGATATGATTGGAGAAAATACCAGAAAACTATGACATGCAGAAAATATTCCATGATTTGAGGGGATGATCTAGAAAACAAATGGTGGCAAGAGTCCTATCTCTACTTTCAGCTCACACTTTTTTAAGCTCTTGCCAAATGAGCATGAGACAGAGCTTTTCTACCACGGAGACCAAAGGGGATATCCAAGAGGAGCAGAGGACCCTGCCCCCAGTTGTCAATGGGACATCAAGCTTTGCTAGAGGTGCATAGAGGCTGTCGGGGTAAGGGCATGGAGACTCAACAAAAGACATTGAACAAAAGACAAAAGCCATTGGTATGGCTCTGTAATTCAGCTAGAGGAATTAACATTTAGAGAACACGCTCTACAGGTCTTCCTCCACATCAATGATATTTATAAAGGATGATCTGCTTAAATAAGCCATGCAAAGTTGCCTGCTGCTTCTCAACTTTATGTCTTTTGGTCCTCCCTCTCCCACCAGTAGAGGATGCCATTCAGGTTCAGGTCTAATTAAGCTGATCTGACTTGCATAGAAAGTCCACTTCTTCAACAATAATGGCCACAGTCTGTGATTACAGTTCTTTAACCAGAAAATGTCCAGTGAACTCAAAAAAGGGGTTTTACATACCCATCACACAGCAGTGAACAGCAAGCCTTGTCTAAGGCCTTCTTTGTTTTTTCTGTGTAAGACATGGCTCCTTGTCAGAGACATGTGATTTTCATATCCTTAAGTGTATAATTTATGTTTACAAAGTGCAGATTCATAACTAAAGTGAGAGCTAGTACTTGCCCTGGGCTAACATCTGTGTTTTCACCCAACAGCAAAAACTGACGTGATGTATCTTTTTTACCTTTTGGAATTGTCTACAAGTCCACATTATTAAATATATATAAATAAATAGATGTTATGCCTACATTTAAAATATATAATTTGTATACTTTTACTATATATATATAAAACTTACGACCAGAGGAGAGAGTTTCAAGCCAACCTTATTGAGATTCAAAGTACAGCAGACCTTTTTCTCATCATATGAACAAGACTACTTTGAGGTAAATGTGCATTTTGTAGCCAGGGGCCTCATTTGCAGGTGACTGAACAATCAATTAAAATAGGTTGAGTAGGTTTTTCTGTAAGTTTTTCATATAAACAGCTCATTGCTGCTTATTCACATGGTGAGGGGCATTTTAGACATTAATAACAAAGTTTTCCTAATGATTTCCAGTACTGTCTTATGGATTGACATTTTCTTTTCCCCAAGCTAATGGAGGACTGAACATGCACCTTTCTACACATTGTCATATTGGTCAATAGGCTTAGCAGTATTATAGATCTGTATTGCTATAACAACTTTTCTACCTTATTAATTAAAATTTAAAAATGCAATTCAGGCCATATATAGCTATCAAAATGCATCAATTGCTTCTCCATAGCCTTACACCTTTGAGACTTTGGACTTTGAATAAAGTGAAAAACAAGTTGGCAGAACTGAACTCAATTCAGGATTCATAGTTTGTTGAAGCTTAGGATAGTCCTGTTTACCTTGTACTGTTTCAAAAGCAATCTGTTGTTGATCTACATGTTGTTCATAGCCGGTTTGCTATGGTTATTTGCAATTTCTCTGTGCTGCTCAGTTGCATGTTTCGATCAGCTCCAGCCTCGTAATTCAGCTCAAGACACTCTTCAGCATGTTGAAATAGGTCATGAGTTCCATACTCACAATTACCACAGCTCTTTATTTCTATTAATGACTGATAATTGTTTTTTCTTAGGATGAATATTTTTGTTTGTCTCAACAATGCACTTAAGTGTAATTGGGTTCAGGACTTCTATGATTAAGGGATTTTTAGGTTAGCTATATAATCATGGGCAAACAATTTTGTCACTGGTAGTGAGTCAATCATCCTACAAAATACATAGTTAATGTTTGGCTTTGCTGTTTTGTTGATTTTTTCTTTGTTTTTCATAAACTGTTCATCAAACACTTGTGAATAATGAATGCACAACTACTTAGTGCCAGACATTATATGCAAATTTAGGGCCTAATTAATCCAATAATTTATCAATAATGATTTGAATAATATTATCTAAAAGCATCAAATTAGTTCTCTGATAGCCAACTGAACTTTCTGACTGTGCACAAGTGTTTGCAAAACACGGGCGTGCACACACAGCCCTTACCCTCACATTGATGTTGAGCCAGCTTGTGCCTTGTACTCACCTTCACAGCATCCCTCATATTTTCATTCAAAAATTGTCCAAAACCAATAATGTTACAGCTAGTGGAAGTGAAATGGCATAGTTTGCATTCCTTTTATGACTCTATTCAGTATGCATATGGTTTTCTTGATTTAAGATATAATCTATCAAAGTATATTCATACCACCACCTCCAGTATTGCTCTGGTGTAGCTAAGGTTCAGCTATCATTTTCATTATAAACATTTGCAGTAGGTTGGAATAATTTTTTGTAAAGCATACCAAGCTGTCTGTTTGGATGGGTTGGATTTTTCCTTCATGCAATTGATTTAAATCTTATAAGACGTTTTTGTAGAGAGGCCAAAAAATAAAACTGCATCTCTCAATATTTTTTTTTAATAGTTACACTTCAGAAGAAAAAACAAAAAACTTTTTAACATCAATTATTTTTAGCAGTTTTCACAAAAGCAATGAGAAAACCAATACTGGCTATGTAAGTTTTATCAGCAGCTTTGGATGGGGTGATACTAATGTTTCACAATGGGTAAAAATGCGAAATCACAAAGTCACCATAATGTAGATTTTCTAGAAACTTGAGGGTATGCAATCTATTCTGCTTTCTAAATAAGGCCAGCCAATGTCAAAGATGATATGTTTCACAGACGATAAAAAAGATTAAGTAATTCAGGCTCAATATTGTAATTTAAGTCTTAAGTACAAAAACCTTTACTTAATCCCTTTGAAGTCAACCAAGCTGCCTGTGTGTTTAAGGATACCTCTCATGAAGGAAGGATACCTTTCTTAAGAAGTGGTCAGGAATAGGGATAGAGTGAAACCACGTATTTCACGTTTGGGTATTTTATCTAAACAACTGGAGTATGTTCAGCTGATTCCAGAAAGCCTGTCAGACTTCTGAATTTTGTAATGAAGATACTCTGCTTTAATAATTAGAATTTAATAATTAAAATCTTGCCTTTGTATTTACAAAATATAAGCAATTAAGACCCCATGATTTTTGTTCTATATTACACGTGTAAAGGAACCAACTGAATCACTGGTCACTTAGATATGCAATAACATGTCTAGAACTATTCCCTTCACAATTTGTAAGAAAAAGCTGGAATTGAGAACCTTTTTACAAATCAAATATCTTGGTTAAAAATGTCAGTCTGTATTAACCAAAATATTTTATCCAGGATTTCACAAGTTTAAGAAAGATTTGTATGTCTGTTGGGTCATATTTGAAACCAAAATGAATTTTGAATCAGAAAAATCAAATTACAGCTCTTTGCAGAATATCAAAGTGGAACCCTTTTTCAAATGTGCTAAAAAAAAGAAAGCCTAAAGAAATTGCCAAAGCTGACTCTTTCGTGCAGAAAGTCCATGAAGTTGAACTTTTAATTGAGAGGCGTGACTATTTGATGTGTTTCACCTGAGTACATTACACGGCTTATAAAGGCCCAGCAAAGTGCCTGATGGTCCCCTCAGCTCTGTCTGTTGTGAAGCCATCTCAGATACCCAGCTCAAAGAAACAGTCACCTCCCCACATTGTATGACCTGTGTTCAAAGCACAGTATGTAGCTACATTAAGTGAGAACTAATAGTGCTGCAAGCTGTTATAGGCAACATTACCTCAGTCATTCTTTGGGTGGAGGAAGGAAGAAGGAAATTTTCTGAGTTAAAGTTGTTATAATTAATTTTCTGTGTGTGCACTTTACTCATACAGTCAATTTGTCATTGAAGGGTATAATTTACTCTTCTCTCTACAGACTTTTGAACAGCAAAGTAAAAGACTTTGGATATTGCGAAGTGCACAATACTGATAAAGCAGAAAAATCAGTGCTTTTGCAAACCCATCACTTTGAGTTCTTTCTTCCAGCTGGGCTCTAAGGGAACTTTCCATCAAAGCCAGAGGAAAAATATACATAATTTTAAACCTTTACCTGACCTCTTGTTTCCAAAGGGTTATGCCTTAAACCTCTGAGTCCTTCCAGCTTTCTTTTTTCCTGTTAGAACTTCCCTTTCAGGCACCCTCAATACCCCTGCACAGCACAGACCAGGCTTTCACGTCAGCTGTCTCCTGCTCTGCTGGGAGCCCACACAGTTGAGCCGCACTCTGACCTTGCCTTCAAACACAAAAGACAAAAGGGAAACGATAAAACCAACTGAAGCAAGAGAAAGAGTTGCACTAGGCAGAAAGACTGAAAAAACATGACATAGTATTGGTGGGAACTGCAAGTTACAGCAAAATGCATTGCATAAAAAACATTTTAACCCTAACTCTGCAATCCAGAGGATTGTCCTTGTCATGTCTTGGAATAGATTTCTTCTTCTCAAGTGCAGGTCTTGTGAAGCCCAGGCAGAACTGTACCGGAACAAAATGGAAAAACAACCAAAATTCCAGGTCACTGCTCTGTTAAGTGAGGTTTTAACAAAGTTTGGTTCTCTAAATAAGGAGTGAACTGACCTTTAAAGCAGTAGAATCAAGAAAGGTCGGTAAAAGTAGTGATAGAAGGAGATATTAGTAGAAGTATTTTCATATCTATTCAGCTTTACTGCATGAGCCAGATGACAAATTTTTGAGCCATTCTTTAAAAAACAGAACTTCTTGGAAACAGGACGAAATACAAATACCAACTACAATATTAAAAGTGATACCATATTTAATATAGAAGAATCTCTGGTGCATCTCAGAAGACAAAAAAAAGTCTTCTGAATAGAAGTCTTAATAACGCTTAACCATAATAAGAAGGTAGGAGAGAAAAGATTAAGAAGATCTAGTGAATTTTTGTGAGGATATACACATATAATGTCTTCTAAAAGTGAATCCACTTTTAAGAGCACAGGCTTATGGAGAAATCACATCTCACGTTTGAATACTTGTAATGTTAAAATATGAGCATAATAGCTCACAATGATGAGTTCTCCCTGCTGTTGACTGGGTTTTCATTTTGCAGCCTGAGTCAAGCACCATTTCTACTGAAAGCAGTCTAATGTTTTCTCTGCAGAGTTTATTTTCACAGTTATAATCCAAGCTTTTCATTTGTAACATCAGCTCATTGCAGATTAGGGAATATAACAAAAATTAGGATGTCTGGAGGTGCATTTTAGTTGTCAATTTATTTGTTTGTTTTTAATTTCTCAGACATTTGTCATAAAAGAAAATTGTTCAGAGAAATCACGCTTTTCCAGAAGTGTAGCAGTTTTGAATGGGATTACTTTGAGCTCTGCATTCTTTCCTCATCCTTTGAAGCATCACGGTCATGTTCTGATTTCCAGAGACACTCTGCTGTATTTTTACCTCATGTGACTTGAAGCAGAGATATTACATGGCACAGTACCAGTTGAATATTGGTGGAAGAGCAAACACTGGCATCACAAGGAGCCCTGAGAAGGGTGAAAAGGGCTTTGTTTTACTCAGTACAACAGAGCTGTGGGCAGAAACGCCTATGGTTAAAAGTGCAAATTCCTTTGGAAGACCTCAGTGGCTGCAGACGTTTGCATAGACATATATGTGCACATGCATGCAAGCATATATTTGTCTATTTCCTACAGTCTTGTCTATAGCAAGCAAATCTTTCATGTTTTTTAGTGAACACACAGGTTGGTGCATTATCAAAGAACCTTTTAAATCAGCAGGAGTCTTGAGACAAACTAATATTTGCACTTAAAACCGAATTTTGTACTTTTAGGGCTTTTGTTGAATCATTCTGAAAGAAAATAAGCTTAAGATCAATTAAAGAAGTTTACAAAACCCAGAAATGAATGTAGGTATTCAGTTTCAGTTTTCTAACCTGCTTGAATGCTGACCTTCAAAATTACATGTAACTATCTGCTCATGACATCTACGCATTTCTTGAGATTGGGGAAAAGGAGTTCAGAGCATGAATTTCCTAAGGGCTGGATTCTTGGGGGAAGCATAACTAGGGAAGCATGACCTATAATTTCCCAGCCTAAAAATCTCTAGAGTTATCAACAAAGATTGTGAGAGAAGGCTTTATGATGTGGAGGGCATAGCTGATTAGAAAAGTCACTTTAAGTGGATGCTAAAACAGGGTGAGAAGGATCTTGGCTGGCGCTCAAAATTTAAATAGAGCATAAAAAGCTGTGATTTTATTATTTCATGAGGAACTAAAGGAGAGTAATCAAGAATACTTTATACAACTTATTGTAGGAAAGAAAAATAGAGGGACTGAAATTCAGATTTTGGAATCCAACAGTTTTATGAACTAAATCAGTAATAAACCCAAAAATAACAAAATGAAATAGAATTTAGGAAGCTATTTAAAACCAATTTGAATTAAACAGTATATTAGTGAGCACTTGAACAAATATATATATTTTTATACTGCTACAGCTCTTGGTTGGGTATATACAGCAGGATAAATAGGAAAGCAAAACTTGAAATCACAATTACTGCATTTTATGATGGCAATTTGTATTTACATTATTCATTGCTCAAAGTTGAAATTGTGGCAGGTCTGTAACAGCTGTCTCTTTGAAACCTGTTTACCATAAGACGCATTTTCTGAAGGCTTATACCCAGTCTGCAGTAAATTATCACACACAGATGACCCTGATGTTTTATCATATTACATAGTTTTGCCCCTTTTCTCCAAATACAATGATATGTTTTCCTATCTCTGCTTTTGCAGTGCTGCAGGTTGTGTGCAAAGGAGATATGCCTTATATAGGCTAATCTTTGTTATCTATGCAGAAGAGCAGACAGGTGTAAAGAGCAGATAAATGAAAGGTCCCTCTCAAAAGGAACATATGAGCTGAAGTCCCAAGGTTCCTCAATGTGCTTACCTTTAGCCATGGCAAACAGGTCAATGAGTGAGTCTCCATAGACATGGGGTCCTGATCATACATTAAAGAGCGAGTTAGGGGGAAGAAATGCAGTGAAGGACAACAGCAGAGCAAAAGGAAATTTAAATCTCCTCCACAGTGCTGAAAGCTGGCAGAGGCACAAGAAGATGATTAGAGCTGTTTACTTCAGAAACTGAAGGAAACAGACCGTTAGGGAGGTTTTATGGAAAAAAACTTTTTTTTTTTTTAATCAGTGAAAGAAATTGTCAAACTTACCTTAAATAGAAATGTTTTCTCTTTTTATCACACCTCCACAAAGATAAAAAGGCATATCACAACTGTTATTAAACTAAGCTTTCCAACTGCCTTTAGGTAAGTGCTGTCTGTGCATCTGACCATAATTCACAGAGATGAACTGGAACAAGAATGGTTAATTGACTGGTCTTTATAAAAGCAGGATGTTAAAAGCAAGGAGCACTGTTTTGCTCTCAGATTTTAATCAGAAAGCTTTCTATCAAGATAAACAGGTAGGTAGTTAGATAGGTATTAGTATGTCTTGCACCTCTGGCAGTGATTTCAGTCTGTGGAGGAAAGGTGTAAGACATCAAACAAAACTCTCTTCTGATGCTGGCAGTAGCAGTCCGCACCTAATTTGGCATGTGTAATTAGTATCTCAAGGTGCAAGGTAGAGAAGAATCCTAACTACAGCCTTAGAAAGAGTAAGAGAAATGCTTATATTTAGCCTTGATGTACTGTCGGTTTTTAAAACAAACAGAAGTGTCAAATAAATCTCTATGAATAGATTTGAAAACAGCTGGCAACAGTAAGCCAAAGGACTGGAAGAGATAGACTAAGAATTTTTTTTTTAATTTTTTTTTTTTTTTTTTTTACCTTGACTTTGTTTCTCTTTCATGTTTTATTAACCTCTTCTTACCTCCCATTTCGGCCAAGTTTCCACAGCACTGGTGTTCATGCCTTGGCTTTTCAGGCTATTATACTTTTCCTCCTGAGCTGGACGACCACCTTCTTGGAAGGCATGTCTTCTCTATCAGAAAGGTACTCAATTAGAAGGCTCGTGGCTGAGGCCATGCCCTACAACTTTATTTTCCAGAACCATCAATGTTTATTCCCTTTCAACATAGGGAAGTATCCTGTCTTGTTAGTCAGCTTGATAGCTGTCAACCCTATGAATAACAGGGAAAGGAGCAAGTAGAATTGTTTAAAATTCAGTGATAAAATAATGATAATGGAAATTTTGGCTGAGTAAGAGGAGAAACTTCTCTCTTTTAACAGACAGCTACAACAAATTTTGAAATATTTGTTTGGTCAAAACACTGGAAATAAGCTATAGAGAACAACTTCTGCAGTGACAGGAGATGAACTTCTAACCAAGTAGATTTTATCCATCTCTAACATCTCAATATACCAATAGAACAAGAAGAAGGTGTGGATATCAAAGAAAATTGCTTTAGGGAATTTAATCTCACTATTAGCTCTTTGTCCCCATGGGTGTTGTTATGAAATGAAAAACACCACCTAGAGCTACTGTAATGGTAAAATGAAAAAGAAATTTTTATTTGAAAGAAAAAGTATATCAGATGTTTATAAGACAGGAGTAGACAATAACACAACAAAGTCAGATTTTAGCAGATAGAAATGACTCTTGTGTAACTGGACACCAGCAGGAAATATATCTTTGTTTAAGGATTAATTGCCACCTTTCAGCAACAGAGGCTTTTCATCAGTAGGAAGCTTGAAGAGAGAGATTTCTTGAAAGGAAGCAGTATCCTTGTGATGTCCTAGTGCTTTCAGAAAGGTAATTGAGCCTTCTTAAAAGAGAAGGAGCTTTTGTAAGTGGCACTATACTGATGGTAAACACCTTCTAAGCATCAGGTTTTCACTTCTGTTCAAGTATTGTGTCATTAGCATATAGAGATATTTATCATGTACAGAATGTCAAAACAGGGAAACTTCTAAGAGCTTACCTTGATAAAAAGGAGCTCAGTTTGTCTGGAGGAGAAAAAGCAGTGTTTGCTTATGTATTAAACTACATATTAAAATATTATGGTGTTTGGAGAAAGGCAGAAAATCACTGAGGAGATGTTCCTGAACATCTTTTGGGTATTCTGTCTTTCCCCTACCTTAGGCATAGCTTGTTCTGCTCCCAGATTCCCAGTGTCTGGCCATGCAATAAACAGTCAAACAACACTGAAGCTTTTGCAACGATAGCCTGGTCCCCTTGCACAATTATGTCAGAGTATCATTTCCATGTATGTGTCCCTGGTTTCTAAGAGAAGCAGACCCTAAAGTTGCAGGACAGCAGGAATGAACTCTCCTACAAAGAGGAAAACCAACAGAACTATTTCTTGTTCTTGTAGTGACATTTTTTAAGAAACAGAGCTTCCACAGAGGTGGTACAGAAGACAGGATCTTCAAACATAATTTACCTAAACCAAAACCAGAAACCTTAAAGTAGTAACTGGAGAGGAAATCTATTTTCAGCACTTCACAGTTAGATGCTTTCACTAAGAAAAATATCACTTTCAGATATACCTCTAATATTTCTCCTAAGAAGTGAAGTCACTGAGACACCCAGGAAACTTTACATCAGTAAAAAAAGTCATAGCTCTCCTGCAATTTTTATGACTAGAACCATCTCCTTTTCAGCTTCTTTTTATTCCATTCTGCTCCTTCAGTGGCCTCAACTCTTTAAATACTTAAAAGAGAAGCTAAAGCATGAAGATTATACAGGACTGAGTTCCACAAACTCCTACTCCTGCTCCCTGCTGCTCCCAATATTCTTGCTACCAGGATCTCCACTCTTGAGAATATTCTTTGGATGATATCTAAGTGTCAACTGTGTCAACTTCCCAGACCTTGAAAATGCAGTATGTGTTGGGTTAGGATTAATATCTCTCACCTGAGTCACTGGTCATGCCAGCTTCCCATATAAGTAGCTTAATTAACTTTCCATATACATTCTTCCCTGCTGAAATGAAAGACAAAATAAAAGACACAGAACTGATGTGCAGTTTGGTGACCCAGGCCCCTGTCAAGAGCTAAGAACTAGACCAAGACCGCAAACTCATTTCACACAACCAAGTGAACAGCAGTCATACTATAATGATTTCTACAGCTGCGAAGAGTCATGCCTTCAGATGGTATATTGAATTCAATATTCCCTTATGCAGATAGGTAATCAATTTTTAAGCTCAGAAATTTGATATCTTCCAACACGAGAGTAGATTTCCTGTACTGCGAAGACTGCAAGGATCAAATCTGCAGCCTGTGTTCCAGGCACTTAACTGTCATTCCGTGGCCCACTTTGAGTTTTACATATACCCAAATTGAACCTAAATCGGAAACTCAATGGCTTTTAGCAACCTGTTGACTTTGAATCTGAAACTTTTCAGATTAACATTAACATTTCATTAAATACCATACTTCTAAGTTGATACACATTTATAAAGATAACAAAATAGTAACTGTTTTGTTTTAGCGTGTTAAAATCATGCTCTTGGCAGTGAAGAAAAATCAGTTTGTCACTCTACAAAAAGCTAAGAGAAACAGCTATTAAATTCCTTACCTTTCCTATGTAAAAAGCCATTCTGGACACATGCATGAAGGCTCCCAGTACAAGTACTGTGATTCTTCCAAGGACTTCACATCATTTCAAGAAACATTAAACTATTACCTTCCCATTTTTAGTTCTTACATGTTTCATCAGAATAACGACTTGGAGCAAAACAATGAACAGCAAGACAGGTCCTACAGAAAGAGAATTTTCCAAAATATGTGGTGGAAAACCACAGTGCAAGATATAAACAACTAAAGCAGTGAAATATTGTACTGTTTCTTTAGAATACAGAGCAATAAAGCAGTAATTTGTAATTAAAGACCACATTTAGCATGCTGTGTATTCAAAATAACAATTCAATAATATAATGTAATAACTCAATAATATAATTTCCAATACATTCTTGATTAACAATTCGCCTGTTTATTAATGGCTAAAAATGAAACTGCTAGGAACTTTCATTATGGTAGCCAGTAATGATGCATTATTCATATTATTTCCCATTAAAAAATTGTTATTAGACATTGCACCTGAAGTTCCCAGAGGTATATTTTTGTCCTCAAATGTATGAGCAGAAACGTCTGGGGGGAGGGGAATAAAATACAGCAACACCCCCCCCCAAAACCAGAAAAAAATCCCCAAAACACCACCAAGCTTTGCTGTATTCTACATTCACATACTGCACTGGTTTGTTTTAGAAAGAAGTTGTTTCCAGAACTGCTCGTCGCCCACATGGGAGCTAACTGTTCAAAATAGCTCCCTGGCTGCTTCCAGTATGCTTCTGCTTCCACCTCTGAAACCTTCACTGTACCCAGATTGAGGGCAAAATTTTCCAAAGGTCTTTTTGAAGTGTTTAAATTCCATTTCCTGTTTTATATCCTCACCACCAGAACACTAAACAGTCAAAAAGAGATTTTATTAAAGACTGACATCTGCCCGGTGCCATTATATATCACGTAGAACCTTTGTTTCCGTAGCTACGTACTTGTCGTGGTTTAAGCCCAGCCGGCAACTTGGAACCACGCAGCCGCTCGCTCACTCCCCCCCTTCTTCCTTCCTCCCCCCGCTCCCGAAGGGATGGGGAGGAGAATCGGAGGAATGTAACTCCCATGGGTTGAGATAGCAGCTCTCCAGTAACTAAGGTATAATACAAACCACTACTGCTACCAATAATAATGATAAGAGGAATAACAAGGGAAAAGGACACAACCGCACCCCACCCGCCAACCGATACCCAGCTCGACCCGAGCAGCGATCTGGGCCTTCCGGGTAACTCCCCCCAGTTTCTATACTGGGCATGACGTGCTGTGGTATGGAATACCCCTTTGGCCAGTTTGGGTCAGGGGTCCTGCCTCTGCTTCCTCCTGGCTTCCCCTCCTCTCTGGCAGAGCATGAGACTGAGAAAGTCCTTGGTCAGAGTAAACATTACTGAGAAACAACTAAAAACATCGGTGTTATCAGCATTGTTCCCAGACTGAAAGTCAAAAACACAGCACGGCACCAGCTACTAAGAAGGAAAAAAAATGACTGTTGTAGCTGAACCCAGGACAGTACTGGCTGTAATATTTGTGAAGTTTGGTGTAAAATCTGTGGTTAATCTATGGGGAGCAACTGTTAAGTCTTGTAGTCATTTCCCAGCCGTGTTTCTTACTGTGTATGTTTTCATATCTAGTCCCTGTATACCATATACCATTGCCTGCAGGTCTTCCTGACCAGACCCTCACAACTGTGAAAACATTAACTCATTGCAACCCAACTGATCGTTAAGAAGAGGAGAAAAGCCATAAAAAAGATTTTTGCCTACTGCGGTGAAGACTGGAGCTGTGAGAAAATTCACATAAGTCCATAATATTTTTCCAACCATGGAATAAAATTTAATTGGGAAGTACAGTTACACTCTGCTTGATATTGAAATCATTCACAAGACAGTCTTTCCCAGTCTAGGTTTTATTTGTTGAAGAGTAAGGGATACTGGTGTGTGTGTGTGACAGAGGGGGAAGAGATCGGATTTATTTTTTTTAAACTGACGTTTTCAATTTTGCTGAATTATTAATTTCTCATGGCTTAACCTCTTTCAATTTCATAATGGGGATAAATTATGCTGCAGATTTTAAGATATCCTTCATATATGCTTGTGTCCATTTAGTAAATGGGAACTTCAGTAGAGCCTTCTGTTTAAACCAGCTGGGACAATCACCTCTCAGTGTGGGTACGCAGCAGGAAAAGAGGAGTGCAGAACCCACTACTGTTCCCAAGTACCACAAAATGAGGTTCAAATTTTGACTTTTCTGAATCTTTTGACGGTACCCCAATTCAGAAAAATAGAATTTGTCATTATGGTGGGCCATTGTGTCTAAGGCAGGCTGACACTCTTCTATATCTTTCCCTGTCTGTAGCTGATGAGAGACTGGCACAAGTGATGTTGCGTTAAAAAGTAGTTTGAATTTTACAACCTGTGTATTTTGGAATAGAAAGGATCTAAGTGCTCATTTCTTGAGTTACCCCTGTTTGGATCTTGCAACAAATCAATCTGTGCCCTTTATCTGAGAGATATGAAAATTATGCACAAGGCTACAATGCCATATTTATTCAAGTCCCCCAGAATTAAAACTTTTTCTATTACATTGTTTTGTTTTGCATTTTGTGCAACAGTAGATTTATTTCTCAGACAGCAACTGAAGGCAACATTTTTGATCTTTAGGCTAATTCATTACATCAAAACATAAAAAACTATAAGCTAGAGCTAAGAAGGGAAATACATGTATTACCAAAAGTACAAGTTTTCTACGATGGGAGATTCTGGTTGCAAAATGCTGGAAGTGTAGTAAATCCAAAATTGAAGTTAGTAGAAAACATTAAGTTCAATGAAAGCTGCAGTTCAGAGCAGTCTTTCCACAACTATTTTGCCTCTTGAAATCACATGAAATTTATAAAGAAATACAAGCTTATAAAGAAATGCGATCTGAAAGACAAAATCTACTGATAGTCTATTGCTTTGCTTGATCCAATATGAAATTTGAAGATCTGATTGTAAAAGACAAACTCAATAATTTAATGACTTGAAATTAGATCCTCACCTTTGTTTTCAGTCGAAGCTTCTTCCTCACCCAATCCTCTCCTCCATTCTTTTCTTCCAAAGACACAATGAAAGAGGTAAAGAGGTTTTCATAGATGCGCAGATACTCCCCAGAGCAAGGTCAATCCCCTTGTATGACAGAGTCCTTGCAGTGCCAAGATCAACCAGAACAAAGAAATATAAGTATGGGGAAGGTTGTGGTCATGGCAGATACAATGCATGAAGGGAATAGCAAGCTTCTCAAGAAATCTTATTTGGGCTGTGTATGGAGGAGGTCAGAGGACCTCCCCAACCCTGCATAAGCTTGAACAGCTATGCCAATCCAGAAAGAGAAACTTTACATTGTTATGAACAGAAAGGAAACCAAGGGACCATTTATGCAATGCAGCAGCTCTTCTATTTTGCTGCAATGCAATAATTTATTGCCTGATACTGAAGAATGGCTTACAATGCAGACCAAAGAGAAAAATACATGCGATGACTGTCTTGAAAAGACAGATTTATGCATTTTTATATAAGTTTATCAGCACTTAAAACTATGTCCCTTACTCACACTGTAATCATTTACCTACAAGACCATTTCCATTGGCTTGCCTGTGGCAACATGAGCACCATGGCTGTAGCAGCTTTGTTTCTCCTGCCAGTAATCCCAACACTTTCTAGTTAGCTGGGAATACCGCATCAGCCCTCTCCCTCTCCAAATAGGGCACTGTATTTTTCCCATGCTGAAATACCACATTTTTTCAAAGTTTCTGTAATAGAAATCCTTATTTCTGTGAGCCTATTCAAATTTTTCTTTTATAGCCTTAGATTTAAATAAAATCCTCAGATTATTCCACTGCAATAGTGTCACACTTCTCACTTTATCCTGTCTTCCTTCTGAGTGTTGCACAGAAGAAAGTATTTTTTTTCCTGAGCATGTCATTCTGTCGCTTCTAACTGCACTATTTCTGCAGTTGCCAACATTCATGTTTTTCAATAAGGGCATGGTTTCTGTACAAATACCCAAGCACAGTTTCAATGCTAATTATGTTTCCCTCATGCCATTTTTCATTTGGGGTGAAGGTGAGCATGTAAACCAGATGTTTTTGGCAAAAACAAATTTTTAAACTTATAACCTGACAAAAGCTACTTCTGCATATCTTAGAAGCTGAAGGAACATCCTGCATGATTTATAACAGCAGATACAGAATAACAAACAGAACATTAGATAAGAAAACAGCCTATTGTTAATTTAATATAGTTATTTATTAATACTTATGCAATATTCATTAGTGTTTCTCCATCTACTCAAAACAATAGCTCTAATTTCTTGAACTGCTCCCTATTTTTTTTTTTTTTCAATTCAGGCATGCATGACAATTCAATTTGGTTATGCGGTTCAAATAGAAGGAAAACAGATAACTAGTCATTTTTTATGTCTTATTTATGCAAATATATTACACTAACCAGTAGACCCACTGTTTACAGCCAATACCTTATTCTCGTAAGTAAGAAAGTAGTAAAAATGCTAGGAAATGCTTGTTTATCTCTCTCATCTGCAAGTCAGATGAGAGCATCAGCTGTTTAAAACAGCTTACTTAGCTCAATGAAACAAATTACATGCAGTGTTCCTCCTGTTCTGGTCCATGCTAAAATATAATAGTTTTTTACATGGGACTGTATAGAGAACACATTTAAGTGCAAGGAAAATATTGCTTTTTAAAGGATTGTGGTAATCTTTCTCTCTGCGCCCAGGGATCAAAAAAGAAATGAGTAAAATATTCTCAGTGTTCCCGTTCACACAGATAAAAGTGTGCAAACATTGCAAATAACAGCAGTGCAACACAAGCCCCTGGGGCACCATTTTGTGCTTGGCCAATAATTTTTTCCCCTCATTTTTTCTCTAGCACAATGCTGTCTCTTTCTCAAGCCACTTGTAGGATTTGATTATCTTCTTTTGGACATTTTAAAGAATAAAGTATTTTTCATCAGTAATACAAAATTAAACTGCTGTTTTCAGTAGTTTATAATTTCAGGTATTAATTATATAAATAACTTACACCACTTCAATTTTAAATCACTGGAAATCATCACATTAGAAATAAGTTTGTAGGCTGCAGGCTTAGAGAAACTGTGGTAGACTTGTACATTCAAACTACACATCTAAACAGTGAATTTGCTGCTGGTGGCAGCCATCCAGTGTGTTCAGGAAACTTCATGGGTTTGTAAGAACTAAAGCAGAAGTTGGACTTGAAGTAGAATATTTTTTCTGTCTATCATCATTTATCTGTAAAATGTCTGTTTGGGGAATCTTTTGGTGAAAAGTACACAAAGATACACATAATCAAAGAGGGAGGTGGTCACAAAAGAAATTTGTAGAAATAACAAAGCATGCAATTTACAAGCATACATATCATTTTTACATTCCAGGAAAAACAATTCCACCCCAGCAATAAATATACTAAAGAATTACTAAAGAAACTAAGATTAAAGAAGTTTCTTGAGAAAAACAAAAAGTGTCCTATGATATGCAGTTCTTACCTAATCAAAATTCTTCTTCCGAGTCTTGCACAATGTAGGAAATCCAAACGCTATTAGCTGATGTTGCCAGAGGACAATCAAAGGTTGTCATTTATTTCTCCCTTCTTTCCCATTACAGAAATTGCACTGGTACCCCTAGGTAAAGTTTGTCTATTCTGATCTCTGCCAATTGAAGGAGCTTCTGAAACCTGCCTGAGAGGATTAAAAACCCTTGATCTAATTCACATCATGTGTTCTTATACTCAGAAAGATCCAATCCTTGCCTTGATCATCAAAACCAGTAAGGTTAAGTGGCCTCAAAGGGCAAACAGTCATGCAGCCCAGGACAAACTTTTTTAAATTTCAGAAAATAATCAGAGTGCCAGCTATCAAAAGGAGGAGTTGCTGGGAGAAGGTAGGTGCAGTGGATGAGGGGAAGAATTAATTTTTAACCATCATTTCAATACATTTCTAATTCGTGATCAAAACCTAACTGCATTCAAAAAACACTTATTCTGTTAGGGCTTCATGACAGCTCTGTCCAAAGAAGCCAAGAAGCATACCTTAACCTTTAAGGTGGTGAAAATAAAGGGCTACTTGTCCAGAGGGGATGATATCCCTTATTTCCTAGACTGTCTCATTTAACTCATAGAAGCATAGAATGGTTAGGGTTGGAAAGGAGCTTAAGATCACCTAGTTCCAATCCCCTGCCATGGGCAGGGACACCTCACCCTAGACCATGTTGCCCAAGGCTCTGTGAAATCTGGCCTTGAACATTGCCAGGGATGAAGCATTTACCCCTTCTTTGGGCAACCTATTCCAGTGGCTCACCACCCTCACAGTAAAAAGCAACTTCTTGATATCTAACTTGAACTTCCCCGGTTTAAGTTTGAACCCATTCCCCCTTATTCTATCACTACAGTCCCTGAGGAAGAGTCCCTCTCCAGCATCCTTGTATGCCACACTCAGATACTGGAAGGCTGCTATAAGGTCACCACACAGCCTTCTCTTTTCCAGAATAGATATAGGACTACACAGTTTGGCAAATATTCCAGAATATCTGTCCCTTCTTCTCTGTTTTCACAGTTTATACAAATGAGGCATGGAATAGTTTCCCAATAACTAACAGCACGACAGACTTAGAGGCTTCAAGTTCTATTTTCTACCCTTCAGAAAAGATAAACTGTTGCCTTACTTTTATGATCTCAGAGAATGGAATGATTAACTCAGTCAAAATATGTTTTATCAGGTGAGTCTTAGCAGCCGTAACAACAAAGGTTATTTAGGAGCATCTGAAAGTAACATCATGGAACAATAAAATTTAGTATTTTGTCTGGTGTGTTGCTTTAAACAGGATGAATGAAAGACTCATGAAGGGGTCAAAACACTTTTTTTGATGTAGCTGCATATTTGTCTTCACCCATTAGGTTCCTCTCAGAATGGTGACATTCCACATCTGAATGATAGTCCTTCATAGTCTCTCTTTTTCAGTCTCATCTGGTTTGAAGATTACAGAAATACATGGATAATCCACATTTTAAAATAAGCATTTCAAATATAATATTTCTATAACTAATATACATATAATAGTTTTATGCCTTCCTCTGGTTATACTGCATTTTACACAACTATTTATAGTAATTTTCAAGCATATAAAAGCTAGAGTGCACATTACAAAACAAAGAATCTACATTAATGACATTAGTTTTCATGATTACTGAGCCACATTGAAAGCCCAGACAAATTTTTTTCACTAGTTCAGAAGCATGGTATTCTGCTAAATATAACTTGGTGAGTTGATTTCGTTGGGAAGAGACACCGGAATTAAATTTATTGCACAATTGTACAATCCTCCTGAAATACAGGATGTCTTTGAATGGAGCTCAAAGATTCAATCAAATAAATCAGATTAATCCCATTTGAAAGGCAGCTCAAGGGGAATGAGTAGCAGTTCTTTACGTCATGCATTCACACATGTTTAGAAGTAGGATGGTCAAGAGGCCTGTGAAACTTGACTGATATTAATTATTTCACAGGTTGTATTAAGTTTTCACTTTCAAATCCATAAATGTGATGGGAAGACTTGAATTTACTACAAAAATGCAATATGAACAAATTGATTCAATACCCATTTTCAGAACCCTACATGTTGATTCATATTTCAGAGGGATCTGCTAGTATACAGAACAACATATTTCAAAGGTTTTTAATACATTGTTTTAAAGTCTTTTGAATTTGATTGGTATAAGAAACAGGATGAAAAGATGCCAAAGAGAATATAATCAGTGGCAGAAGTTTTACTTATATATATATTCCTTTTACGTATTCTAAAATCAGTTGATTCTGCAGTAATAAACAAAGCGACTAACACTAGCTGTCCGAGTAGCAATCAGGCACATACAATAGCTACATCTGTGAGGAAAGATGCCAGGGAATGTGTAAAGCCAACCACAGTTTCCACCAAAACCAAAGAATATTCACTCAATCCAGTCAAAATTAATTAATCCAGTCAAAAAATTATCCACAGTGTATTAAACATAACTTTTCCTGATACTGACAGATTAACTTTATGGGTTGAAACATACTTCTAGTCTATATTTCTAAACCAAATACTAACATTTTCTGTATTTGCTTTACTGAATATCTAGGCATGTTCCAGGATAAACCCTAAAGTCTTTCAGAACAACCTAAATAGCAGCCGAATATACTATTGTCGTGGTTTAAGCCCAGCCGGCAACTCGGAACCATGCAGCCACTCGCTCGATCCTCCCCCTGCTTCTGGAGGGGGAGGAGAATCAGAGAAATGTAACTCCCACAGGTTGAGGTAACAGCACTCCAGTAACTAAGGTATAATACAAACCACTACTGCTACCAATAATAACGATAAGAGGAATAACAAGGGAAAAGGACACAACCGCTCACCACCCGCCGACCGATACCCAGCCCGACCCGAGCAGCGATCTGGGCCTTCCGGGTAACTCCCCCCAGTTTCTATACTGGGCATGACGTGCTGTGGTATGGAATACCCCTTTGGCCAGTTTGGGTCAGGTGTCCTGTCTCTGCTTCCTCCCGGCTTCCCCTCCTCCCTGGCAGAGCATGAGACCGAGAAAGTTCTTGTTCAGAGTAAACATTACTTAGCAACAACTAAAAACATCAGTGTTATCAGTGTTGTTCCCAGGCTGAAAGTCAAGAACACAGCACTGCACCAGCTACTAAGAAGGAGAAAAAATGACTGCTGTAGCTGAACCCAGGACAACTATGAGATCTCACATTGCAGTACTTCAGTAAAACATTTTTCACTTGGAGTGTAAATGTGATTCCTTTCAAGGTCTGATCTCAAATAGCAGTTTTCATCCCCACCAATTCAAGAAATGGCTTTCCAAAAAGCCAGTATTTTTTTTTTATTTTTATTTTTTAAGTATATCATGAGAAATTAAGAGTTCTGAAATAGTAGAAATTAGTTAGGAAAATACCAAGACATGAATCATGACTCTTATAGATTGTTAAGTCTAGAAATCTGGTATGCACGATCACATGGAACAACTGACCACAATAGCAATTAGTAAGTTTTCAGAAATCACGCACCTCTTTATCCATTTCTTCCAGTTCACTAGAGGAACAATTGTACCTCAAGATCAATTGCCATCACTGGACCAAAGAATAAGAATATACATAGCAGCTTGAGGAATGTGCTATCTTTGAATCTCATCAAAACAAAGACCTTTGGTTTTGGTAAAATATGATGTCAAGGGGTCTAAGAAATAGCCACACCCACAAAATCAGATATAACCATGTGCGTTCATGGGGAAGATTGATCCAATTAGTATCTCTTCTGACTGGATTCCAGAATGACCTGCTGTGCATGTGAAAGTCACTTGCTCAAGCCAGGAAGTTGTGGCAACTCCTGGAAGAGACAGCTGGGGCTAGAAAAGGAAAAAAAAAAAATAAAAATTGGAGCATTTCCTTGACCATCTGTGACATTGCATGTGATCCTAAGGATGTCTGCTTGTCCAAGATTGAGTTTTAGATGCTAGGATCATGAATTTGTTACATTTGACCTGAAATTTGTTACGTTACCCACTCCTGTGGCAAAAAAATGTACTTCAAACAATTTTACTTTTGCTGACATTCAGCTCAAGTCTCCCTTGATGCCTGAAGTATGAAACAAGCAAGTGTGAGAAACTTCACTTCTCCAAATGATAGATACCACCAAAATTAGTTTAGTTGTTTTTGATTTAAGCAGGTCCAGTCATTGATTAACAAGTTCTGCCATAATAATTGAGGAATTATTTCCTTTCTGCAACTTAAACATGTAATCCCTTGTTTGTTTTTCTGAGCAGCACTAAACCAGGCAAAACCCTTGTTTGGTTTTGCATCCAGAACTGCTGTATTGTTTTCCCTTTCCAAATACATTAACTATTTGATAACATTAATAATGCACCTGCATGTTTTATCTTTTATCCTTCTACCATTTCACATAACTCTTCAAATTCGCTCCAACAACCTTTCCTATTTAGCCAAGTAAATCTGAATTATTTTATAAAATCTGCCTATTTTTACTCATATTGTTTAGCTCTCTCCCTTAGCTCATCAAAAATATATTTAAAACAAAACACTCTAGAACAAAACTGAAGGCTATTCTCTGAGAAATGTTCACCATGTAGAAAAAAAATCACTTCATTTCTAACTTGTTCTTTTAATAGTTTCTTAATGAATATTTTTCTTTAACCATCTTTGACATGTTGCACTGAACACCTGGAAGCTTGGCTAAATACAACAAGCAAATGCAGCAGAAAAAAACCAAACCAAAACCAATAACCACAAAACAGATTTTCAAGTATTCAAAGCATGTACTGGCTACACAAAATCTACTATTTTTCTTTTTTCTTTTTAATTTAAATTCATAATTAACTAAAACAGATAATTAAGGAGAGTTGAATCACATATTAATATTTTCTATTAATAAAATGAAATTAGGGGTTTTCATAGAAAAAAATAAGTATTTTAATAAAAATAACTGGGTTTAACATTCCTATGAAATAAATGAGATTCTTTGCTCTTTTTTTAATTTAAATTCATATTTAACTAAAATGGATAATTAAGGAGGGTTGAATCACATATTAATATTTTCTATTAATAAGCTGAAACTAGCGTTTTTCATAGAAAAAAAATTTAATGAAAATAACTGGGTTTAACATTCCTATGAAATAAATGAGATTCTTTGCTCTTTTGGGATGTAGCCCAAATGAAGTTTTTGAGGGTAAAAATTATAAGTTACTTTAAATGCAGCCCTGTACAACCATGAACTACCACAGAAAAAATATTGGTCCACGTATTACATTCTGAAATATGACTAAAATCTTCTGAGATCCAGTAGTAACTGTCATATTTGTGCTTCCAATTCACATGACTTTGCATTTTTTTTGAATGATTTTTTTAAACTAAAGTTTTGAGAGACATATTCCTAGCTTTCCATTTTTCAACACTTACATGAAGTTTTTCTTCTTCCCATTCTCAGAACTATAATTCCTAGTATTGTAACAATTATTTTGTTCCAAATGTAATAGTCATCCTTTTTTAGGTTTTCACATTGCAACTTTTCTACAGTTTTATACAATCTCTGAACATCGTAACACATTGAACTTTTCACAGATGTTAAGACCAAATTCACATATAACGCTGACTGATATATATAAACTATTCTTATGGGAGAACAGTAGCCAGTGTTTCCTGCTCATGAAAAGAAGGGCAGAGAAGGTGTCCTGGGTTCAGCTACAGCAGT